>NC_040040.1:54122320-54304397 GCF_003713205.1 Coffea eugenioides
ATATAGTCATAACAAAAATTAAGACAAGAAATAACATTTGATTAAATATTTTATAGAAAAAAATGCACTTTTCATCCTGAAAGTTTCGTAATTTTGGCCAATTAAGGACAATTGACGGGAAATGAAGAATTGATCGTTAGAACCAACGATTTTACCCAACAAAAAATGGGTAAAATCGAATAGTGCCATTTTTAACGGAACAATTGCAACGGACAAAAAGTTCAATTCTTCTCCTTCTTCGCTCTGCCTTTATGGAACCCCAAAATTTGTTTGCCAATCTCTGGAGTTTTAACGACCGTTATACAACTTTCAAAACAAATAAATTCATTCTAAATTTTTATTTGGGATTATTTCATAAACCAAATTGCGGTCACTTTGTGTAAAGTATCACTTTCCCATAAAAGACCAGCTCTTTATGATTTTTCTCCATTATTAGAACAGGGTACCCATTTTTTTATAACTAAATTTATTTATCGAATAAAATAAAAATAAATTCATTTCTAATAAAAGACCAGCTCTTTATGGTTTTCCTCCATTATAAGAACAGAGTACCCATTTTCTCATAAATAAATTTATTTATCGAATAAAATAAAAATAAATTCATTTTCTAATATAAGGCCAGCTCTTTATGGTTTTCCTCCATTATAAGAACAGAGTACCCATTTTTTCATAACTAAATTTATTTATCGAATAAAATAAAAATAAATCCATTTTCTAATAAAAAATCAGCTCTTTATGGCTTTCCTATATTATAAGAACAGAGTACCTATTTTTCCATAAACAAATTTATTTATCAGATAAAATAAAAATAAACCCGTTTTTTCAATAAAACACCAGCTCTTTATGATTTTCCTCCATTATAATTACAGAGTATCCATTTTGAAGGCAAAAAGAAATTTGTTTATCGGATAAAATAAAAATAAACTCATTTTTCAATAAAACATCAACTCTTTATGACTTTTCTGCATTATAAGAAAAGAGTGTCCATTTTGTCATAAACAAGTAACTTCTTTAATTAGAAACCATCGACCCCTTACCAAAGACGATCAAATGCAGCAAGATGATTTTTTTGCAAGAAAGTTGCCAAAAGCAGCTTTTTGACTGTAGTTGCTACTTTTTTTTTCAACCATTTTTTTAGCAAGAGGTATCATTAATGTCAATATTGAGATATAGCAAAAATTTTATATGAAATAACAAATCAATTTGTCATTACAAATACAAAACGAGCAACAATATTTTACAACCAATACTATCAACAGTACAAAGCACAAAGATACTCAAATCAAATCATAACATACATCTGCCTCTCTCTTCCCTTGAACTGTTATTCGAACTAAGTCTGCTTCTTTATCAGCTATCCCCGTCACCTACAACAAGTAACACTTAACCTGAGGATAAGTGCTTCAGTGGACATCATTAAAGGATGACAAGCATGCCATTGCTTCCAAACTATCAAAAACAAGTTAACTGCTTGAATTGTTTGTCACTCCTAGTTTATGGCCAAATTTATGTTCTAAAAAAACCTTTATCTGGAGTATGTATCATTAGTTGGATTTCACATTTTGAATATTTAATGATTTATAAATAAAAATTGTATACAAGTATATTTTTTCCAGTCCGGTTCACTTCTGCAAGTAAATTTAGGCACGCAATCAAACTTATTCTTCAAATTTCAACTGAAACAAATATGGGTCCGTCATGCCCTTAGTTTTTGGGAGCCAAAAATTTATACAGAGACAAATACAATCACCAATGTTTTAATTGTGACCAAAAACAGACAATTGATAGAATACAGGTAAATGTGACTAAAAGATGTACCATTAAACACTTTAAATTTTTTCCACGCGTATAACTAACCATTTCTGAACCCACCCACGCCCCAAAAAAATTTTTTTTTTTTTTAAAAAATCCAGTACTTTGTATAGAGCTTCTTAGGATTATCGCTAGCGATTCCACAACAAATGTGCAAGATCTTCTTCTTCATTTTCACAGACAATAGGAATATACACACCTCTACAAAGACTCAGCGCATTATTAACACACATTCTCGCAATCCCTCCAAAAAATTTGCCTGTACGATTTGAGCAACAAAATGATAGGAAAATTACAGCGGAGAAGATCCACACAATAATTCCTCACTTCTCTATACCCTGCTGCAAATATTGAATCAAATCGTAACCAGCAGTTGTCCATTTATTGTAGGCATCTGTACACGTTCGGATCATGAAATTGGCAGCCTCACGATCGCTCATCTCAGGGTGAAATCTCTTTCTAAGATTTCCGATAGGGTCACCCCTGCTAAAGCAAGGCAATCCGCTATCTAACATTAACAAGACTGTGTTCACAATCCCATCCATGTAACGCCGAGCAGCAAGATAACCCTTCACACACAAACTGCAAAACATAATAACCAAATTGTGGCGTAAGAACCATCTCTTAAAAATGGCAACTGAAAAATCTAACACCCTTTCTTACCTCACAAAAAGATGCCAAGTGTCACTTTTCATTGCACCAGATGGGTCAATTAATTGAGTCATTTCATGACTCAATTTAAAATGGGCACTTTCAAATCGCATATTTCCACCAGGGGAAGTTTCCAAAATAAAACCAAAATCGATGTGAACAAGTCTCCCCACGCTGCAAAAATGAAAGTTTGGCTGAGAACAAATGCCAGTAGAACTTTCAAGTTATGTAATGCTACTAGTCACGACTTCTTGATTTGCTTGAAGCGTGAGATAATTATTTCACTCTTTGACCAGTGGTCAAGAAGAGGACAGGAGGTGGAGCATAAAGGGAGAAAACAGCAGGGAAGCTAAAGGAAGCACAGTGAATTAACTTTGAACAAGCTGATGCAGGAAATAATACAAGTATGTTGACAATGACGATGCAATTACAGGTCAGACTGAGAAAGAAAAAGGGAAATTAAACAATCTTATAACAAGCAAGTGTTGGAAGCACAGGAATGGTAAGGACTTGCAGAACAAGACCATAATTGGACAGTAACACTGGCCACGGGTCATAAAGCTGCTTACTTGTCAAAGAGTAGATTGCCGTTATGTCTATCCTTGGGTTGAAGCAACAAGCTTGCTACTGCATAACCAGCACTGCTGATGATGAAGTTCTCACGAGGACGTCGTCATCGAGTCCTCCACCGCCTCCGCTTACTCCGTCAACTGGCGTGCTAAATAGCTAATCAAAAAAATGTATGATTTTAAGACAAAGCCCCTCTTATTATGAAGCTTGATTCCGTTGGAGATGGAAGAATCAAGAAGGGGAAAAAGGACAGTAAAGTTTGGTGGTTGGAGGAGTTTTGAGAGGAGGAAAAATCAGCAACGGGTTTCAGACAAATTTGGAGGCTTGGACTGTACTTATATTATTCAGTAGAGTTGGAGGGAAGCTTTCCCGCACTTCTTTTGGCAAGAATCAGTATTTGGAGGGAAGCTTTCCCGCACTTCTTTTGGCATTACAGGGGTGGATTTAAGGTGGGGATAGTGGGGCCCCCTTAAATTCCTATAGTACTTGTACAATTTTAATATAATTTTAAGTGTACCTCCAGAGTTTTTTTAGAAAGGATGTGAAAGAATTACGTGATTTTTTAAATTAGTTCATAAATTAAAATTCTAAAAAAATACGTGGGGCATAAATTCCATTTAAAATAAGCTAAAAAAAACCTTTTTATTTTAACTAGCAAGTACCAAACATATCATTCACTTTCTTTGGGCCCTACTTCCCAATTTCCCTTCCCTCCTCTGGTCCCTCATTTTCCCCTCACAATCGAGAGCCACTACCTTCCACAACCAAGCAGCTAGCTACTCTTTCTCTTGATCAATTCATCCAATCATATCATTCACTTCCTTTATCCCCACTTCCCAATTTCCCTTCCCTCCACTAGTCCCCCATTTTCCCCCACAACCGAGAGTCATTCTTACTTCAACAACCAAATTAGTTATCAAAATATAAAACTCAAAGTGAGCAATTGTAAATAGTTTAATTTGTTTTTGAAATAAAATTATTATTACATTAATAATTTTGAATTTGTCTTTTTATGTTTTTCATGAAATATATGCATCATTTGTACTTGTTGGTGATTTTTTTTTTTTTTTTGCTTAAAAAACTAGAAAAAGAGTAGGTAAAAATTTTTAGTGTTGCTTTTCCCCCACTAAGAATTTTTTCTGGCTTCGCCCCTGTTTGGCAAGAATTTTAACCGAAAAAAGTCCTTGCCCTCGCAGAGTATATGATGGCTCCAATTTTTGGTGAAGTATTGTCCTTTTCCTTGCTATAAGCCTCTTAATAGCGTCAACCTTTCTACTTCTTCCTAAAGTTGTTGTCGCCTGATAGGTTGCATTTTAGTGGGTATTTTGGGCATTATTGCATAATTAATTGACTAAATATTTTCGTTAATTGGGTGGATTCTACTGATATTTTGTTTTGGTGCTAATTGCAGGAATGGTTGCTGAAAAGCGCTTAAATTCAACTTTTAGAAGATTCATCGGAGTGGGGCCCGTTTGAGAAGCGGAAAAAACCTAATTGTAATAGATTTTATTTTAATATATATTTCTAGGGAGTCTTGCTGCAATTTTGGGAAGTAACAATTTGTAATTTATCTCTGGCGCGGCTTAGGTTAGAGAGGAGTCTTCGTTTTTGGTTTTTGAATGAGAGGAGAGAGCCGCAGCCTGGAGGGGAAAAAGGCAACGGACAGAAGCCATCATTGTTGACTTGTGAGAAACGAATTCTTCATGTTTTGACTTGACAACTTGAGAAATCAAGCAATTGAGAAACTTTCACTCTCGTGTATCTTGACTTCAATTGGAAAAAGGAAGAAAGCTTAAAGGAGCCGCCATTGTTGACTTTGCTCTTGGGCTGTCCTACCTTGTGCGAATCGAATTGGAGAACAAAAGCAATCTCTCGTATGTTTCCACTTAACAATCGAGAGCAATACAAATTTGAGCTTTCTCCTCCTGTGGTGGACCGAAGCGGGATAATCGAAGTGCAAACCTTTCTCAGTTTTCCACGCGCGGTTTGTCCTCCATTAATGGAGGGCTAATTCTCTAATTCTAGTCAAGGGACAGCTGATGAATTGGTTCAATTAATGCTGTGAGATCTAAACCGCTTTTAATTATTTCCTCCGTTTATTGGTATTTATATGTTCTTTGCTTTTAACTGTTATAGCTCTTGTGTATGATTGATTAGTGCGCAATAATTAATTATTCATATAGGCTATTTTGCTAAATAGAGGTAATTGAATCCGTAATTGTTCGTTACCTCTATCCCAGTAGC
Source organism: Coffea eugenioides (assembly GCF_003713205.1). Taxonomy (NCBI): domain Eukaryota; kingdom Viridiplantae; phylum Streptophyta; class Magnoliopsida; order Gentianales; family Rubiaceae; genus Coffea; species Coffea eugenioides. The sequence goes on from NC_040040.1 coordinate 54,127,598, forward strand.
AACTGGTATAATTGGGTTTATGTCAGGGGAATATATGATCTAGCTTAAATAAACCCTCGTAGCGTGTTTATTGGTTAGGATTGGGCCTTTCTAATTATTAATGCAATCTGGAAATTGAATCCTACGGTCGTACCTAGGGTTGTTTTTGGGTTAGAGAAATAGCTAACGGTCGTACCTTGGCTATCGATAAATTAAGGAAGGGTTGGTTGTTTAGCGCGTGCGAGACAACTAGAACCAATCTATTAGTAAATGTTGGAATTACCTTTGAATCAATGATCAGTGCATGAACCATTTCTGAAGTATACCCTTGGCTAGAGTTTCTCTCATTTATTTCTTTTAATTAATTATTTTCTGCAGTTAATTCGTTTAGTTGGCATTTGATACCAAAACCCCCCATTAATCTTGATTTGAAAAGAAACAAATATCTCTCCAGTCCCTGAGGAGACGACCCTGCTTACCACTATCTACTAGTTAGAGAACTCAGTTAAATAATTGATTCAGGTATATCGGATTAAGCAAACTCTTCGGGAACAGAGTGAATCAAGTAACCCATTGCACACCTAGAGTCCCTGCTCCAGTACTCGAATTGATTACTAGCTGTTGCAGGTGGTAGTTAGGATTTATTTATTATTATTGCACAGGTTCGGCACCTGTCAATTTTTGGCGCCGTTGCCGGGGACTGGCGTCTGAATTAGTTGTTTCTTTTTGAATTCAGTTTTTATTTTGTTTTATTTTATTTTTCTTTTTCTTGGTACTTTTGCTAGTTTATGCCCCGTTCTTCTCGCACAGGTGACTTGGTATACGATCCTGAGGTTGAGAGGGCAGCACGTAGGCGAAGGCAAGAGACCAAGAGACAAAAAGAAGGGTACTCATTTTCTGAAAACGAGTCAATAGAAGACGAATTGAGCATGGCCAACACCCAGACATTACGGGAGCTGGCTACCCCAGAACTGACTCATCAGCCCTTGTGCATCACGTTCCCAACTCTGGCTGAGAATACCTCATTCGAGTTGAAATCGAGGTTGATTCAACTCCTACCTTCGTTCCATGGCCTTTCTGGTGAGGAACCCCACAAACATATCAAGGAATTCGAAGTGGTTTGCTCTAGCATGAAACCCCCTGCGGTCACCGAAGAGCAAATACGACTCAGGGCTTTCCCTTTCTCTCTCAAGGATGCAGCGAAGGATTGGCTATACTACCTACCTGCAGGTAGTATCACCACGTGGGCACAGTTGAAAAAGAAATTTCTGGAAAAATTTTTTCCCGCATCCCGGGTTGCGAGTCTGAGAAAGGAAATATGCAGTATCAAGCAGTACTCCGGGGAATCATTGTACGATTATTGGGAAAGGTTCAACAAGTTGTGCAAGGGATGCCCACAGCATCAGATTAGCGAACAACTGTTGATCCAGTACTTCTATGAAGGGCTCCAGTCAACTGACAGGGGTATTATTGACGCTGCGAGTGGAGGAGCCCTGGCGAACAAAACACCGAGGGAAGCATGGGACCTTATTGAAGCCATGGCAGAAAACTCTCAGCAGTTCGGCTTCCGTGAGAGCAATCCTACCCGTAGGGTAAATGAGGCAGAGACGTCATCCATCCAGCAGCAACTGTCAGAGTTGACGTCTGCAGTCAGGCAGTTGGCCATGAGAGACACACCGCGAGCAAAGGTGTGTGGAATCTGTACTAGCATGGACCACTGCACGGATTCGTGCCCCATTCTGCAAGAGGACGGGGCGGAACAGGTAAACATGGCCGGAGGCGTGCCCGCGCCCCGCAGGCAATATGACCCGTATTCCAACACATACAACCCCGGTTGGAGAGACCACCCCAATCTCAGTTACGGGAACAGGCAACAAGGTTCATTCCCGAATCGTCCACCAGGATTCCACCAGCCTTGGCAACCAAAATCTCAACCCTCATCCTCCAATACAGGAAGCTCTTTGGAGGACCTAGTCAAGAACCTGGCCACGACTACTACCAACCTGGCCACGACTACTACACAGCTTCAACAGGAGATCAGATCCTTGGCCGCGAAAACCGAGCAGCTCCAGCAGGACACCAAAGCTGACAAGAAAGACCAAGATGTTCGAATAAGTCAACTGGCAACTGCCATCAACCGCTTGGAATCTCACGTTTATGGGAAACTGCCATCGCAACCTGAGGTAAATCCCAGGAATGTAAGTGCCATGACGCTGAGGAGTGGCAAGGAGCTGGAAGAACCTAAAGTGAAAAATTCAAAAAGCAAAAGCGAGGAGGAGATAGAAAAGGAAATTGAGGAGGAAGGACGTGTTCGTGAAGATCCTAAGGTATCCTCCACCTCTCCACTCACTATCAGCTCTAACTTACCCCCTTTTCCTTGCAGGTTGGAAAAGACAAGGAAAGTAGAGAGGGAAAAGGAACTTTTGGATGTATTCAGAAAAGTAGAGATTAACATCCCCCTACTGGATGCAATCAAGCAAATACCGAAATATGCCAAATTTCTGAAGGACCTGTGCACCCACAAGAGGAAGCTAAGGGGAGATGAACGAGTGGCGGTGGGAGAAAACGTGTCAGCTATACTCCAGAGGAAGCTCCCACCAAAATGTGGAGACCCAGGTATGTTCACCATTCCCTGCAAGATAGGAGGTACTCCAATTAGGAAAGCAATGTTGGATTTGGGGGCGTCAATTAATGTTATGCCCAAGACAATCTATGCATCTCTAAATCTTGGCCCGTTAAAAGGCACAGGCATTATAATCCAACTTGCAGACCGTACCAATGCTTACCCGGAAGGGTTAGTTGAAGATGTTTTGGTACAGGTCAATGAGTTAGTTTTTCCTGCAGATTTCTATGTCCTAGACATGGGGGATGAAAGGGCACTAAATCCGTCTCCTATTCTGTTAGGTAGGCCATTTTTAAGCACTGCTAGGACTAAAATAGATGTAAATGAGGGTACCTTGTCGATGGAGTTTGATGGGAAAATTGTAAATTTTAATATTTTTGAGGCGATGAAGTACCCAGATGAGACTAACTCTGTTTATGCTTTAAGTGTTGTTGAGCCCCTTGTACAGGAAATATTTGAATTGGATGGGGTTGATGCACTGGCAGTGGCATTGACCAAACATCTTGAGTTGGGAGCAACTCTTGATGTAGAAATAAATGATGAGCTATACCACGCTGTTGGAGCACTGCATTCGCTCCCACCAATTTCCCCAAGGTATGAGCTTACTTCTGTTTTTGTACCAGAAACTCAGGCAAAATTGTTGCCTTCTATTGTGCAGGCGCCTGAGTTGGAGCTCAAACCTCTCCCAAAGCATTTGAAGTATGCTTTTCTCGGGGACAATGAGACACTGCCAGTCATCATATCGGCACACCTGTCACCAAGGCAAGAAGATAGACTAATTCGTCTTCTCCGAGATCATAAGGAGGCGATTGGGTGGAGTGTAGCAGATATCAAAGGAATTAGCCCCTCCTTATGCATGCATCGAATCCGGCTTGAGGATGATGCAAAGCCAGTTAGACAAGGGCAACGGAGATTGAACCCACTAATGATGGAAGTGGTCAAGAAGGAGATACTTAAACTCCTAGAAGTTGGAATAATTTTCGCCATCTCAGATAGTTCCTGGGTGAGTCCCGTGCAAGTAGTCCCGAAAAAGGCGGGAGTAACAGTTGAGGAGAACCAAGAGGGTGAGATGGTCCCGGTGAGGAAACCCACAGGATGGCGCCAGTGCATTGACTATCGGCGTCTGAATGCTGTGACGAAGAAGGACCACTTCCCTCTTCCTTTTATTGATCAGATGATAGAAAGGTTAGCGGGCCGTGTCTATTACTGTTTTCTTGATGGTTTCTCTGGTTATTTTCAGATCGTAATAGCACCAGAGGATCAGGAGAAGACTACCTTCACCTGTCCCTTTGGTACATTTGCCTACCGGAGGATGCCTTTCGGCCTCTGCAACGCCCCAGCAACTTTTCAGCGGTGTATGGTAAGTATATTTTCTGAATATGTAGAAAAAATTATTGAGGTGTTTATGGATGATTTTAGTGTGTATGGAGATAGTTTTGATGAATGCCTTGATAATTTAGCTTTAATTTTGAAAAGATGCATTGAGACAAATTTGGTTCTAAATTGGGAAAAATGTCATTTCATGGTGGACCATGGTATTGTTTTAGGGCATGTAGTGTCGTCCAGAGGTATAGAGGTAGACAAGGCAAAAGTCGATATTATTTCCGCTTTACCTTACCCCGCAAGTGTGCGGGAGGTGCGCTCTTTTTTGGGTCATGCAGGGTTCTACAGGAGATTCATAAAAGACTTCTCGAAAATTGGAGCGCCCCTGTTCAAGCTGTTGCAAAAAGATGTAGCATATGACTTCACCGAGGAGTGCAAGGTGGCATTTGACAGATTGAGGGAGTCATTGACATCACCACCTGTTATCCAACCTCCAGACTGGAGCCTCCCATTTGAGATAATGTGTGACGCGAGTGATTATGCAGTGGGAGCAGTGTTGGGGCAACGGATTGGTAGGGCGGCTCATGCAATCTATTATGCATCAAAGGCGTTGAATGGAGCTCAACTCAATTATTCTACAACAGAGAAAGAATTACTTGCTGTGATTTTTGCACTAGAAAAATTTAGACCATACTTGCTAGGTGCAAAAGTAATAGTTTTTTCTGACCATGCAGCCTTGAGATATCTGATGACGAAGAAAGATGCTAAACCAAGGCTTATCAGATGGATCCTGCTCCTCCAAGAGTTCAATCTGGAGATTAAAGATAAGAGTGGGGCAGAAAACCTAGTCGCTGATCATTTGAGCCGCTTGCTTGCTCATAAGGAAGAGCTACCATTGAGGGAGGCATTTCCAGAGGAGCAACTACTTGCCATTAACTCGTCTACACCCTGGTATGCTGATATAGTAAATTTCTTGGTGACTAATCAATTGCCTGCAGGGTGGCCCAAGGCTAAGAGAGACAAGTTGAAAAGTGATGCCAAATATTACATTTGGGACGACCCGTACCTTTGGAGACAATGTTCGGATCAAGTGCTCAGGAGGTGTGTAAGTGCAGGTGAATTTCACTCCATTTTAAATTTCTGTCATTCGTTTGCATGTGGAGGGCACTTTGGGCCCAAACGAACAGCTCGAAAGGTGTTAGAGAGTGGTTTTTACTGGGCCACCCTGTTCAAAGATGCTTATTTATTCTGTAAATCCTGTGATAGGTGTCAAAGGGTGGGGAATATTTTTCGCAGGGACCAAATGCTTCAAACCCCCATGTTGTTTGTTGAAATTTTTGATGTTTGGGGGATAGATTTTATGGGTCCTTTTCCCTCATCTTTTGGTTTCCTATACATTTTACTTGCTGTGGATTATGTTTCTAAATGGGTGGAAGCCAAAGCCACCCGTACTAATGATTCTAGAGTGGTTGCAGAGTTCTTAAAGTCTAATATCTTTGTCCGTTTTGGGATGCCAAGAGCTGTGGTTAGTGATAGAGGGACACATTTCTGCAACAAGACTATCACGGCCTTGTTTCGAAAATACGGTGTACTGCACAAGGTATCCACACCGTATCACCCGCAGGCGAACGGTCAAGCCGAAGTGTCGAACAGGGAAGTCAAGTCGATCTTGGAGAAGATGGTGCGCCCGGACAGGAAGGATTGGAGTTTAAAGTTAGAGGACGCACTATGGGCGTACAGAACCGCGTATAAGACGCCAATTGGGATGTCTCCCTATAGACTTGTTTTCGGTAAGGATTGCCATCTCCCCGTGGAGTTCGAACACAAGGCGTTTTGGGCAGTGAAGCAATGTAACATGGGATTTGACGAAGCAGGGGTCCAAAGGAAATTGCAACTACAGGAGTTAGAGGAGATAAGAAATGAAGCTTATGAGAATGCCACGATCTATAAGCAAAAGAGTAAAATCTTTCATGATCAACAGGTTTCTAGGAAAACTTTTGTAGTGGGGCAAAAAGTCCTCTTGTATCACTCAAGGCTTAAACTTTTTCCCGGTAAGTTGCGTTCTCGTTGGATTGGTCCATTTGTCGTTTCTAATGTGTTCCATTATGGTGCAGTGGAGATCCAGAGTTTAAACACGGAGAAAAAGTTCGTGGTGAATGGCCATCGTCTCAAACCTTATTATGAGGGTTTCTATGTTGAAGAAGTAGAGGTTGAACACCTCCACGATCCACTTTCTCATGCTTGAGGGTTTTGGCCATGTCTAGCCAAAGACATTAAAGAAAGGCGTTACTTGGGAGGCAACCCAAGACTATTTGTGGCAGTTTTCATGCATTTTTGAAGTTTTAGTTATGTATTAGTGTCGATTGATGGTTTGATGTTTTGTGGCAGGAGATTAGTGGTTAGGCGTGCCCACGCCGGGTGGTCACGCCTGAGGAAAAGGAATTTTCGCTCAGGTTCTGCGAACTCCATAGTAGTTAGACGTGCCCACGCCAGATGGTCACGCCTGACGGAGGAAATTTTCGTTCAGAATCTGCGGGCTACATGGCAGTTAGACGTGCCCACGCCAGATGGTCACGTTAAAAAAAAAAAAAAAAAAAAAAAAAAAAAAAAAACTTCCGTAGCCCTACTTCTTCTTTTCTTCCTTTTTCTTTCTTTCTTCTTTCTTCTCCCTTTTCTTTCTTTTCTTCTTTTCCTTCTTTTGCTTGGTCCGCCGCCGCACCACACGCCGTCCATCGCGGTCGCTGCACAGCCGCGTCTCCCAGCAGCGCGAGACCGCGCGCGCCTGCCGCCAGCCAATCGCGCCGCCGCCTGCCTCGCCCAGCCTCGCCTGCCTCGCGCTAGCGCGCAGCCAGAATCAGACCGCGCGCGTCCTCCTGCGCTGGTCCAGATCCACCCAGCAGCAGCCGCAGTCTGGACCACAGCCCGCGCGCGCAGACCAGAAGCCTTCAGCCCCCTCCAGTGCACGCGACTCCAGCGCAGTCCGTGCGCCGCCATCAGCTCGAGCAGCCGCGCCCAGGCCGCGCGCTTCCTCCGCGCGTACAGAGCGCGCCACTCCAGCACAGCATCCACCCAGCAGCAGCCTCGCTCGCGCGCTCGGGTCGTTAGCAGCCTCCTCGCGCGAGCCCCTCTCGCAGGCAGCCCAAACGCACGCGAGCTCTGTCCAGGCGCCCCTCACCACCAGCAGAGCTCCAGCAGCAACCCGCGCGCCACTCCAGTGCGCCGCATCGCGCGCCCATCAACAGCCTGCCGCGCGCCAGCCCAGCCCCTCTCCAGGCGCAGGCTTTGCGCAACCCTCGCGCACCAGCTCCAGCCCCCGCGCGTTTCTTCCGCGCAGCTCCAGCCCAGAAGCGCGCGCCCTCCAAGCAGCCTCTGCGCGACTCCGGTGATTTCTTTTTCAATTTCTGTCACTAAGTAGCTGATGGTTCCGCTGCCAGAATTTAATTTTGTAGCTGATGATAGAATGTTTATTTGCTAGCTCAGGACAGAAATCTTGTGCTTGATTTTGGGTGCTGTGTTATATCCGTGGGTGATTGCTGGCTAATTGTCGAATTTTGTGCTTAATCAGTGATAGTTGGAGGGGAATTTTTACCCTGGTTGCCTGTTTAATTAGTCTTGGGAAAAATTGTTGTGCTTACCTACTTAATTGATTTTTGGGTTTATTTGGTTGTATTTGGGGAAAATTTTGGTGCTCGCAGGTTTAATTGACTCTTGGGGTAATTTTATTGTTGATTTGTGCACTTGATTGGGATTGGGAGCTGTGGCTGAGGATCATTTGTTTTGATTGGCTATTTGTTGGCTATTTGTTGATCTCGTTGGGTTACCATTCCCCTGCCTTGGACCTTCCCTCTGATTTCAAATGACTAAACCCAAGAACAAAGGCAAAAACACGCCCTCCACTTCCACCCCTCAGCCTACGGTCCCCTTAGAGCGACCTTCCCCATCGACTGGGCCTGGAGGACCCCGTACTCGCCTTGGGCGGAATAGGGAGGTTCATATCTCCTCTCCGGCCCATTTTGGCGGTCACTTGACCTTCACCCGGGCTGCCGACAAGGAGCGGTATGCATCGGCTTGCACAAGGAAGATTATTCCTTGTAAATACATCCATGGCCCTACACTTGATATTTTAAACCTGAGGGATGAAGTCACGCAGCACTTGACTAACGTAGGTTGGACCCGCTATGCTTCTATCATTTTACCTGCTTTCACTGAACTGACGTGGGAATTCTATGCTACCTTTGAACTTAATATTCCTGATGAATTTTCCGTTACCACTCCTGGGGTAGTGAGGTTTCGATTAATGGGTAGAGAGTTCATCCAATCTATAACTGAGTTTAATTTGGCTTTTGGGTTTATTGATATTCCCTACTCCCAGAGTGAGGAGTACATGCACAGTGTGTGCGAGTACTCGGAGCCATTTTTCTCTCATTACCTTGATTATTGGAGTGGTTTGTCAGTTGACCGACAATGCTATGACCCCAGTCAGTCTAAGGCCTCTTATCTTAAGAGCGCCGCCTACCGCTATTTACATCGATTCATGGCCTATAGTTTCTCAGGTAGGAAGGATAGCTCGGGTACTCTGACTAAGCCCGAGTTCTTTTTCGTTTGGTGCATGGTCACTCGGACTAAGGTCAATGTGGGTGGCTGGTTTGCCCTCCAGCTCCGAACTGTGCTAACTAAGAAAAATAAGCCATTAATCTTAGGCTCATTTATCACTCAGTTGGCAGTGAATCTTGGAGTTTTGGACTTAAATAACCATAATTTGCATCGTGCTTGTACTATGGAACCTCTCGATTTGGTTTGTTTGGAGCGAATGGGTCTTGTGCGACAGGTTAATGGCGTTTTCCAGTTTGCTCCCCCGGGGCCAATCTCTGTTCCTCCGAAGCGCAGCGCTTCCAAATCCACTGCCCCGGAGGCTGGTGGTCCTTCTACGGATACACCTGGACCTTCCTCTTCGGCACCCCCACCATCTTCCTCCGTCGATAGCCAGCTTGCAGCTCTTCGGTTCCAGATGCAACACATGGACAATCGTATGGATCGAATGGAGGGCCAAATGGCCGGCATGGCCCAGAATTTAGCGCAGTACCTCCACCACGTGGGTTTCCGGCCACCGTGCCCTCCACGACCTTAGTTCACCTCTGCCCCGCCATATTAAGGGAAGTGTCGTGCCTTTATCGCTTTATTTTCCTCTTTATCCGCTTCCATTGGGGACAATGAAAGGTTTAGGTGTGGGGGAGGGTTAACTATGCTTTGGTTGTGCTTTTCGTTGTCTGATTGAGTTTTTCCTTGCCTTAGTAGTTGTCTTTTCTTTGAACGATGATGAATGCGAATTGGGATATAAGCGTACATAGTAAGTTCATGCCATGGGGTGTTCCACTTTCCTTGATACTGAATTGATTGATTAATATGCTGAACTTGACATCCATTTGATCACTTGTGCGATTTTTTTGGGCCTAATTTTTCGTTTTGTTGAGTGGTTAGTGCACATGGTTTGTCATTCTAGAACTTGCTCGGTTATGCATGTCAAGATCACATTTAAATGAATTTAATGCATTGAAATGATAGGGCACCTAGGAATGAGCCATTTTTGGGACTTTCTTAAAACCAACCCTTGGATTATTTATTATCATTAGGGAGCCAAGTTGAGCCTTAACCCCTATTCGTTGCTTGAGACCCCAGCTCTTAGCCGTGAAACCTCTTTTTAGACTTTCTTTTTGAACCTCGTGTGAAGAAGTGCTTTGATTTCATTATACAGACTTTTGGAGTGTTATTCGAAGGGCATTACACCCATTTATGTATCAAAAAAAAAAAGAGAAAAAAAAGAAAGAGAGAAAGAGAAAGTTGACTTTTATGTGAAAAGAAGACAAAGTGCAGGAAACCAGCAAGTAAAGTTGACTTTTAGGGTGCTGGTTGGGAGTATTGGAAACAAAAAAAAAAAAAAAAAAAAAAAAGGAGAAAAGGCGAAGGCTGTGGCAAGTGCTAGTTCGCTTCACTTGTGTGATGGTTGAGGTGCCTTTAAATTTCAAATGTGCAAGAATCTATGTAATGAATTTCTGGGCACTTTCTTTATACTTTTGCACCCTTTTGACTCCTTTTTATCCTACCTTCTCACCCTAGCCCCACTACAACCTTGCAAAGTCCCTTGATTGCTGCATTTAAATTCATGAGTAGGTGGTGGAGATATGATATATGAGCAAGCTTATGGTAGTGTCATTCTATTGTGTTGATTTGAGAGCCATCTTATATACATTTCATATACACTTTGGAGTGAACGAGTGCATTTGGAACTGTGAGCATTGTTGATTTGGTATATTCTGATTTCGATGAGGTTAGTGGGGAGATTGGGATGCCGTTTTTGGTATGAACTGCTGTGATTAGCTTCGTATCTCGATTGTATTTCTGAGTAATTATGCTTGAGGGCAAGCATAGTTCAGGTGTGGGGGAGATTGATAGGTTGCATTTTAGTGGGTATTTTGGGCATTATTGCATAATTAATTGACTAAATATTTTCGTTAATTGGGTGGATTCTACTGATATTTTGTTTTGGTGCTAATTGCAGGAATGGTTGCTGAAAAGCGCTTAAATTCAACTTTTAGAAGATTCATCGGAGTGGGGCCCGTTTGAGAAGCGGAAAAAAACCTAATTGTAATAGATTTTATTTTAATATATATTTCTAGGGAGTCTTGCTGCAATTTTGGGAAGTAACAATTTGTAATTTATCTCTGGCGCGGCTTAGGTTAGAGGGGAGTCTTCGTTTTTGGTTTTTGAATGAGAGGAGAGAGCCGCAGCCTGGAGTGGAAAAAGGCAACGGACAGAAGCCATCATTGTTGACTTGTGAGAAACGAATTCTTCATGTTTTGACTTGACAACTTGAGAAATCAAGCAATTGAGAAACTTTCACTCTCGTGTATCTTGACTTCAATTGGAAAAAGGAAGAAAGCTTAAAGGAGCCGTCATTGTTGACTTTGCTCTTGGGCTGTCCTACCTTGTGCGAATCGAATTGGAGAACAAAAGCAATCTCTCGTATGTTTCCACTTAACAATCGAGAGCAATACAAATTTGAGCTTTCTCCTCCTGTGGTGGACCGAAGCGGGATAATCGAAGTGCAAACCTTTCTCAGTTTTCCACGCGCGGTTTGTCCTCCATTAATGGAGGGCTAATTCTCTAATTCTAGTCAAGGGACAGCTGATGAATTGGTTCAATTAATGCTGTGAGATCTAAACCGCTTTTAATTATTTCCTCCGTTTATTGGTATTTATATGTTCTTTGCTTTTAACTGTTATAGCTCTTGTGTATGATTGATTAGTGCGCAATAATTAATTATTCATATAGGCTATTTTGCTAAATAGAGGTAATTGAATCCGTAATTGTTCGTTACCTCTATCCCAGTAGCAACTGGTATAATTGGGTTTATGTCAGGGGAATATATGATCTAGCTTAAATAAACCCTCGTAGCGTGTTTATTGGTTAGGATTGGGCCTTTCTAATTATTAATGCAATCTGGAAATTGAATCCTACGGTCGTACCTAGGGTTGTTTTTGGGTTAGAGAAATAGCTAACGGTCGTACCTTGGCTATCGATAAATTAAGGAAGGGTTGGTTGTTTAGCGCGTGCGAGACAACTAGAACCAATCTATTAGTAAATGTTGGAATTACCTTTGAATCAATGATCAGTGCATGAACCATTTCTGAAGTATACCCTTGGCTAGAGTTTCTCTCATTTATTTCTTTTAATTAATTATTTTCTGCAGTTAATTTGTTTAGTTGGCATTTGATACCAAAACCCCCCATTAATCTTGATTTGAAAAGAAACAAATATCTCTCCAGTCCCTGAGGAGACGACCCTGCTTACCACTATCTACTAGTTAGAGAACTCAGTTAAATAATTGATTCAGGTATATCGGATTAAGCAAACTCTTCGGGAACAGGGTGAATCAAGTAACCCATTGCACACCTAGAGTCCCTGCTCCAGTACTCGAATTGATTACTAGCTGTTGCAGGTGGTAGTTAGGATTTATTTATTATTATTGCACAGGTTCGGCACCTGTCACCCCACCACACCACAATTGTAGCAAAAATCAGGACACCTTTCATATTTGAAGCCCAACTATTTAGTGGATCCATTCATCTTCACAGTTGTACCCTCAGTAAAGGTTGAGAAATATCTACTGTTAATAGCATTTTCAGGTGTCTTCCCTCTTTCCCACCTACTTGAGGGATTATAACCTCCCTCACTTCATGAAACACTCTCCCTATTTTCCTTCCAATCTCCTTCGAGATCCAGTGAACTGGTAGATTCCATATCTGTACCCACAAGGGTGCCAAATTAAAGGCACTCTCATCCTCTTCAATTCCATCATACCAGTTTCTTAGCACTAACAGTTGGCTATCTATGACCCAAGGTTCTCCAGCTAAGATTCTTTGTCTGTCTTCCTCCCCCAATATTACAAACTGGAAAAGATTGGGACCTGGTTCCATTATGCTAAGCTCTCCAAGGTAACTCCAAGCAGCAGTTACAAAGTTTTTCATCCCTACAAAGTTTACCATGTTCTCACCTTTAATCTTCCCTACTAGACTTGCTTGACACTCTTTGATACCTAGGTGTATGTCTCCAACATCTAGGTTGGCCCCTTCCAGCTCCTTTTCTGAGAGTGCAAACTTCTCCATTATCTCCGCTAGTTCGTCTACCATTAGATATAAGAAACTACTACTAGGGAATACCACGCTCAATAGACACCTACTATTGGATGAAACTCCGAGTCAAGAGAAAAAAACACGAGAACAAGACAAGAGCTGCACACACATAGAAGGGATAGAAAAATAGAAAGAACAAAAAACTTACACCATGCAAAGGCTACAGGTAGAAGGATAGATGCAGTGAACTTAGAAGGCTCAATGTTACAGAGTTGAAAGGACACTTTTCAGTCCTGTGCTTCCACTTCTTTCTACGACTGTTAATCCACAACCACCATTCTTCTCTTCCACTAAAACTTCTCTATTTATTTTTTAAGGTTTTTGTTTTTGAATCAGATGAAAGTTGAAGTTCAGAATAAGCGAGGAAGCCGAAGTAATGGGAAAAAGAAATTCTCATGCTTGAAACAACTAAAACAAAGGCATCATAAAAACTCAACAATTGCTTCTGAATTTCAGTCATAGATTGGGATTTGAGTTTCAAACAAATTTTGTGGAAGTTTGAAAAGTTTGGAAAAGTTTTTGAAAAGTTTAACTCTCAGAGTGAGGGAAGGCACTTCTACTGAGAGAGAGGGAAACTCTCAGAGTGAGAGAAAAGTTTAAAAAGATGGTTGTTTGTAATAATATTTTAAGGATAACCTTTTTTTATACTATATTAGGGTTCGTTTGATAAAACTGAAATTTGAAAACTGAAATTTAAAGTCTGAAATCTAAAATCTGAATCCATTAAGTTAGCGAATTGGTAAGCACTAAATTCAATATATTTAAGTATATATCACATTAAGTGATAAGTGAATAATTTATCACTTATTTTTTGGAACAAATTGTACTTAAGACATTCAGTGTTTGGTTATCAAATATGTTTGAATATGTTAAGATCTGATCCCATTAAATTTAAACACTCAATTAAATTATCAAACAGGTCCTTAGCGTATATTTTCTTTTATACTAATAGGTTTAGATCATGCCATATAATATGAATTCAAATCATGCATTTGTGATATACATTTAAAACTGTTAGTGTAATAAAACACTACACTATTAGTGCATGAAAAGTTAATTCATTTTTCAAACAAGTGCAAGACGAATATTTGTTAGCATCCACAAATTATTATCTAATTGCACACATTCATATTTTTTGCATGCTTGATTGTTTGGACATTCTATTGATTTAACCTCACTTTCGTAAAAAAAAAAAAAAATGTACTAGCTTGAGTTCTTTTAACTAGCGTCTACTCATCAGTTTGACAAATCAGTATAATTAGTGTCATTAATACAAAAATTGGAATCATTAACAACATATCCTACAGGTAGACTAATGAACCACGCTCAAATAAATTTTTTTCTCTTAAAAAAAAAATGCCCCTCTGAACTCAGTCCAAATCCCTTGTTAAAGGATGCAAATTCCTTGAATTACTGCTGGTATTTTATTTTTGTTTATTTTACTGCTAGCACACATTGCTAGATCAACAAATATTGAGATGAGAGTTGTGGATTATAACAGAATAATATCATAAATAATTACCCATAAGTAGTGTGATGAATACTAATCTGTAATTAAAATGAAATTACATTTAGAGAGACTTAAAACTAAGAATTTCAAATTCCTTGGGGCTCAATCTTGCTCACTAGACATATTATTTCATTAAAAAACACGATGTTTACCTGACAATGATTTTTATATTTGGCGGTTAGACTTCTGCAATATGTCCTTATAAAATTGCCTTTCCATAAGATATTTGCTAGATCGTTACATTAGAAGTGGTCAAATTTCTAATAAAAAACTTTGTATTCTTCAACCAAAATTTTGCAAGAAACTTACTTTAAATATACGGCAAAACTGATGTCCAAACTTACAGAAGTTTAGATATATCTTGTTATAGTAATAGATTTTTGTCGTCAGAAGTTTGCTAAAATCTCAGTCGTGCATCACAATTTATATGCCGTGTTTCAGTTCTGAAGATGATTAATATGATCTTTTGTTTATTGCACCATCATTGTCAATGGCTTCGAATTGAGTAGTAATTAAATCATTGCTTAGCCCAGAAAAAGGGTAAATAAATTATTGAAACAATAATTTTTGTTGTAACCAATTAAACGATTCTACTAAAATTGAGGCTTCGAGTCCTCTGTTACACTCTTGTCTTGTCACGTTATTTTTTCCCCTTGTCATACTATTTGGTTGGCTTAAATCCTGCAATATTTGGCGTATCTTTTCGCTAGATTGGCGTAAACCCATTTTTGGTGCAATTTTGTATATTATACACCAAAATGGTATACGTATTACACCTAATAGTGTTTTACACCAACACAATGGAAAATTACGCCAAATAGTGCAAGACTTGTATCACTTTCAAGTGTGTAACATGGGTGTAACCGTCATGAGTGTAACAGAGGATCCGAAGCCTAAAATTGATTAAGACCCTATTTGATAATCCAATTCAAGACTTAAAATTTAATGGATTTAGATTCGTTTGATACCCAAAAATTGAATATCTGAATTAATTATGTGGCACTGAATTTTTTAAATAAAACTTGTTTCTAAAATTAATTGATAAATTATTCACTTATTATTGAACGTGATATATACTAAAATATATTGGATATAATATTTAACAATTCAACAACTAATGGATTTAAATTTTAGATTTCAAATTTCATACTATAATTTTCATACTTTAGTTTTATCAAACACATCCTAAGAGAAAGATAGGAATCATTTCAGGGAAATAACACAAGAAGGCCCCTCACATTTTAATCTAGTTTATTTCTAGTTCTTCATATTTGGATGATAGCATTTTGATGCCTCTTATTTTAAAAATGTTCAATGTTCATCTTAAAGTGCTATTGAGGTTAATCTTTCGCCTATAAAGCGTGTAGTCCCACAAAATGAGTAACAAAACTTCAATAGCCAAAAAGGAAACACGACGTGGGAAAAAATTAGGAATTTTCATTGGTCAGAGGATAACTCAAAAAAGCTCTATGCTTCCATTTATCTACCAAAATGATATTCGCACTCTAGTGCAATGTGGTGAAAGTTCACTTTTTTTTTAAAAAAAAAAAAATTTACTCTTCCATGCCTTTCCTCGCAACTCAGTCAATACCCGTGATTAGAATATAGACTGAAAATGGACTTTGGGATTCTTCAAAAAAAAAAAAAAAACGGGGGGAGACTCTGGGAGCAAAATTTAATGTTTTTAACTTCTGAGATACCAAAATACGAAGGTCTAATCTTGTGTGAGGAAAATTGAGCTAGCATAAAGTTGTAATCATGTGGTAGCCTGGTCCCAGTGCCACATTGCCTCGAGCTATAGAACGACCTACACAAAGTTCAGAGTTTTTTTTATTGCTCCACTTTTGCCCCTCCTGAATTTTCAAAATATTCCATATAGTTCCACCATTGCCCTTCAAAAACTATTGAAACTTTTTATAGTTGCCTTCTCCGTTTCTATGATGGAGCCTTGTGACAAGTAGATATTTTACGTATTTTTAGTGTGTTTTATTGGTTAGTTTTGGTGTGTTTTATTTAGTTTTATAGCTAATAAACTAGGATTCTAATGAAAATATACATTTTATGGTTAAAGTGTAAAAATTGCATTGTATGGATTTTTGTGGTAAAAACTTCATATTTTGTAGGTTTAATGATTCAATCATCAAATGGAGTGCATTGAGAAGATAATTGGATGATTGATGATGGTTTAAAGTGATAAAAATAAAATATGAAGTGTAAAAGAGAAAATGGAATTTAAGGACAAAAGAATGCAAGAAAAGTCAGCTTTGGCAACCTGTGGTATTTTGGCTATATCTTGAGCTACATACATTGGATTGAGATGATTCTTAAACCATTTTGAAGCTAAGAGACGTATCTAAATTTGATATGAAGACATCAAAGTCCAATTAAGCCATTTTCCTGGTCAAAATGTCAAAATATAGAAGTCAAAGTCTGCTGTCGAAAGCTGACAATAGAGCTCTGACCAGTCAGTGGTATTTTGATCATATCTCGGTCCACAGAGCTCCAAATGGGATAATTCTTGAGACATTGGAAAGAGAATTCAAAGATCTACCACTTTCTTGTTTTACACAAGAGCTAGTTCTGCCTCAATCATAGAGAAAATTGCAGTTGAATTGTCCAGATTCTGGTCAGAAATGGTTGCTTTCCACTTGTGCAACTTGTTTCCCTCTTTAATAATTCACAGCTATTGATGAACATGTAACAACCAATTAGCAGTTGTAAAAGGGATGTTTCAAGTCTCATTTCTTGACTACATTCATCTATATATAGCCATGGACTTGCAAGATTCAAGATAACTTAGGAAGGCTAGAGAAACTCATCAAAAATATAGCTTTCACTAGTTTTTCTTAGTTCATTAGTTAGGGTAGTGTTTCCTTCTTGTATTAGTAGCTAAACTTAGATGAAGTTGAGGATGAAGATGGAGAGCATGGAGTTCAAGTGACATGGGTGACATTTCTCCTATCACTTTATTTCTTGTATTGCATCTTATGTTTAGTTATAATACAAGTATGGATCTTTCTTTTATTTTCTTCATGTTTAGTTAAAGTTAATGCTTATGGTTGAACTTTCTATATCTTGTTCATGATGTTTATTTGGTTATTTGGTGATATTATTTTGAACAAATTATTTATCACTTTTGCTTTTCTAATCATGATTAACTGGCCGTTAATTGTGATTATCTAAAGGTGTTAAGTTTGTAATAAGAATTGGAATTTAACACTAGTTCAGAGAAGTGATAAACTTAGGGAGTATACTCACTAGAGTAGAGGTGCACCTATGTGGCTTTAGTGACTTGTTTCATGTAATTTCATAGAAGAAATGAGCTCGTAGTTAATTCATAACCACGAGAGTAGGTATGGCTTAATTACAAGTATAGTTGATTCACTACGAGAGTAGGTTTCACATGCATAAGGAAATTATGCCATAACTAGCCAAGATAATAGCATTCACTTAACCGATAACTTCATTTGCAAGAGTAGTAATGAATTCCTTATCTTTAGGAGCTTTCTAGTGCTAATTTTTATTACTTTTATATGTTTATGGTAGTCTAGATAATAAAGAAGTTTGAAAAACACCGGTTATTCGAATCTTCTCCGTGGGATAGACCCTTAATACCCTATACTCGCTCACGATTTGTATACTTGCAATAAATCGTGTGTGGGATATTTAGAAGTTCATAAATGTAAAACTTGATTGTGGATGAACTAAATTGATATGTATATCCCGCGCACGTCAAGTTTTTGTCAAAGTAAACAGGAAAATGACTGAATTGGACTTTGATGTTTTCATACCAAATTTAGATACGTCTCTTAGCTTAAAAATGGTTCAAGAATCATCTCAATCCAATGTATGTAGCTCAAGATATAGCCGAAATACCACAAGTTGCCAAAACTGACTTTTCTTGCATTCTTTTGTCCTTAAATTGCATTTTCTCTTTTACACTTCATATTTTATTTTTATCACTTTAAACCATCATCAATGGCATAACCTGGATAGACAAAATTGTTTGAAACTCTAATAATATTGATAAGGGATAATTATAAAAACTTACCTTGAGATTTTTAATCGTATTACTTAACGCTGTTGAACTTTAAAATAAATTACTAGCCTTCCCTACTTTTAACTTTTTTTCAAATCCATCAACCCATTTCAAGTCATAGGATTAAAAAACTCATTTTGGGGAAAAAAAGGATCAATTCATTTGAAAATTGGCCTTTTGCTATGATCCCTTAATTGTCATGACAAATTAATTTGATCCCTTAATATTTGAAAACTTAACTAACATAGTTCTTTGAAATTAACAGTTCTTAATGGGTTGATAGATCCTTTAATAGTTTCCATGTCATAATTTGGGCACAAAACATTAAAAGTTTAAAATTTTTAAGGAATTTATAAAACATTTAAACATCAGATGAATTACTATTTAGATGAAGAAAGTAATGTTTTGCACCTTGAAAACATCTTAAATAAGCTTTTAAATATAAGCACTTTGTCTTTTTGTTTTTTCCACACCATTGGTCTGGACAAAAAAAAAGTTTGAAGATTCTAAACAACTTAAAAAGCTCCTTAAAGTCACCCAATACACAATGTACTAAAGAAAAGATTTTTTCTAATTGATGCCTTTAGGGCACTCGATGAGCACATCAAGAAATGAAGGTGGCCCACTATTAAAGTTTTAAAATCACCGCTTACCCTCTGAATTGTAACACTATAACAGAAGTTTTCACTTTTGCAAAAAAAAAAAAGAGAGAGAGAAAAACTGGCCAATTCCTTTTTCTGTAACCAAATAGACAAACCATAAAATTGTTTTGTAGTTTGAAGACATCAAAAATAAACTGTTAATTGTTTGCTTGTATCTTAAAAAGACATGCTGCTTATGATTGCTATTGCTATACTTTGTCCTCTCTATATTTTGTCTTCTTAGACTTGCACCTTTGCGCTTTTTGTCCTCGTTTTCATCATTTGGTTAATATAATTATAATTTATAAATTTGCAAGACAACAAAAGGATAATTTTGAAGAGAAATTTATCTTATGTCTCCCAAAAGTGAATCTCTTAATCATATATTTTGAAATGGGTCATAAATATTACAAAAAATTAAAAATAGGGGTGGTTAGCAATACTTTTCAGAGTTTAGGGTTGCTAAGTCATAACATTAGAAACCTCAAGAGAAGTTTCTGAAATTAGTGAGTCTCATTAATGATATCTGAAAAATTGTGAATACTTAAGACACTATTCTTTTATGTGCTTGAGTACAGAATTAATTTCTCCTAAATGAGGTACTGCATTTAGTTCGAATTGCTAATCAAATTCATTCATAGAAAACACCTATGCAGAAGTAACTATTAAAAAAAAGTGTAATCTATTCTTTTCTTATTTTTACTTCTTTCATAATAAAGGAATAGACAAAAGTAGAATATTGTTGGACACATATGCAGGGACAAAGCCATATTGTAGACCTATCAACGGATTGGGTACGGGTCAGAATTGAATATTCCAGAATCAGACCCATTTTATTATACATGTTTCGGATTTGACTTATATACATGACAGGTCTTACGTACATTTGATCTTCCAGATCTGGGTTTGACAGGTCACATATACGGGTCGGGTTGAATACGGGTCGAATTTTACAATAGATAAATAAATAAATAAATATATTTTATAATTATTAATTTATTGTATAATAAGTACTATTGTATTAATAAGTATATATTATTATAATAATAAGTATTATTGTATATATTATTGTATTATTGTATAATAATAAGTAGACATTATTATTATAATAAGTATTATTGTATTAATAATTATATAATTTTTTATAATTATTAATTTATTTAAACGGGTTCGAGTCGAATATGAGTTGAAATACAATATTTCGTATTCGACCTGCTTTTTTATTAGAAAAATGGGTCAGAGTTCGGGTCGAGTAAATGGAATTATATTTGAACCCATACCTGAAAAAAATTAGCAAGTCCAAGCTAGGTGTGGGTCTAGACCGCACCGTTGACAGGCCTACCATATTGCCTTAAGCCATAGAACAACCTATACAAAGTTTAGAGTTTTCATGATTGCGTCACTTTTGCCCCTTCAGAATTTCCAAAATATTCCAACTAGTTCCACCATTGCCCCCGAAACTATTAGAACTTTTTATAGCATTTTTGCGGAAAACATTTTATGGTTGCCCTCTCCATTTCTATGATGGGGCCTTGACCCGAAACATAATACTATTCTGTATTTCCTGTCTAATAAATCTATTTGTTTAATATGTCTAACCATAAGAATTACAAGTAAGCTAAATATTCTTTTGACAGTTTGACTAATTACATATTAATTGTCTGTTATGTATATTAGAATGTACATGATATAGTTTTATGCGTAATATTAACTATTTTGCTATACCATTAGATGACCTGATAACTACTGCAAATAATAGATCATAATCTATACATAATTTTTTATTTTATATTTGTAATATTGAATAAATTGGTTCATCGCTATTTTTTTTTTTTTGACAAACGATAATCTCATATATATATCAACACTTGAAATTGCAAGAGTTAATTACAAAAAAGGTAACTACCCCCATATCCTTTCTAACTAACCTTGAAAGCCAAGTTAGGAAAGAACCTTCCCATTCAAAGCTTCTAGTTGCCTTTGCTGCAAACTGAGCTAATTCATGGCTACATTGATTCACCGTTCTAGGTACAAAACTGAAAGCGCAGCTTTCAAAATTTTTCTTCTGAACGTCAATGTCTTCCAAGATTGTTTGAAGACTACAGTCCTGGACATTGTCCGTGTTGTAAGAAATATCTAGTTGAGTTGAAAGTCCACAAACTACACATTGTAAGTTTAATATAAAATTATTCCACCCTCCGACCAAAGGTCCTGACAACACCACTGCACATGAACTAGGGTGGAGTCATGTCCACCTTTTAGGGGTGAGGAGGGAATGAAATGTATCACAATAATGAGGGTACCAAACTATACTCTCAAATGTGTACCGTATGGACTTAATATCAAAAAATGTCTTTTAACAATTACAATACTTAAATTTGCAAGTATGACTTTTGAAAATTTTGGATGACAAAATTAAATTTTATGACAATGATGTCTATACACAGCATATTCTCAAGTTTGAAGGGGCAAGTATTTAGTATCAAAATAGTTTCTTGATGTAAAAATTCATAATACAAATAAAGTTTGTAAAATTCTATGGGGAACAAAAGAGACTTTTGAAATTCTTTTGGTGGTGTTCCCTCCCTGGCCCCCTTTGTTCTGTCCTTGCACATATGGCCCTAGACTTCGGTTATCATCTTAAAACAGCTATGTCTATTAGATGCCCTATGTTGAGATATATTTCAGATGTCATATTTTTGGAAATGTAAAATTAATTAGGGAACGTAAATAAACACAAGGGAGAATAGGTAAAATTAAATAGAAAAAATATGTGAATTCAAGGGAAGGTAATAATTGTTAGTATATATATACACATGGTAAGTTAGATGAATGTTAGGTATGTTAATGAGTGTTCTAATAGCGCCCGTTCGAAAAAATTATATTCTAAAGCAACGGAAAACAGTGGTAGAAGTTGGAACCTGACATATTTCTTTATGGAAAAGCCATTTATTTACCATTTTGGCCAATTATTACTCTTAAGTTGACAACTTGGGGTCAAAGAGGCTGTGAATTTGGGGTGTCAGGTACAGTGATGCCCAGGATTTCTTCGATTATTTCCTTATCTGATCTTTCAATTTTGTTCAGGTCGTCTTGTCACCTTGATAGTGGAATTAATGATTTACATTTTATAGCATTATGTTATATGACTATTGTGATTATTTTATAATGTTCCGATCAAGAGTAGTTACGATAAAAAATTATTACAACATTATAGGTAGGTATTAGTCTATTGACCTTCTCCCGGGTCATTCCTCTTGACCTTCTCCCTTCGGCCTTACATCATCCGGTTCCCCAGCATGGGCGGGCGGATGCATGCTGGGGAACCGGATGATGTCGTCTGGAACTTGTCTTCATCTGGCAAATTCTCTATAGCATCGGCGTTCGAGGAAGTACGGCAAGGCCGAAACTCCTCATTTGTTCACTCTTACATCTGGCATTGTCGTATTTCGACGAAGGTGTCCTTCTTCATGCTGCGCTTGTTGCTCGGATGACTGCCAATCCCTGATGTCTTCTGTAAGATGGGATTTCAGATGCCTTCCAAATGTTTCTGCTGTCATGATGGAGCAAGTAAGACGTTGGAGCACCTCTTCTTGGAGGGACAGATCGCAACGGAGGTACGGACCTTTTTTACTAGTTTAAGTGGTCTCAAGACTGTCGTGTCAGCATTGCGGGCTCGGGTAGTGGCTTGGTGGTTGGTGGCTCCGAAACCCGAGAAAAGGCGCCTCCTCTTCAAGATTTTGCCTAGTTATATTTGCTGGTACATATGGAAGGCAAGGAACAAAGCGGTATTTGAAGGGACCCGGATTGCTCGGTCACTATTCATCAAGCCATTATGTCGGACGTTGCGATAGTCATTATAATTAGAGGCTGGGAAGGGTCATGTTTCCCCAACTGTATGACTGGTCGGGTCAACAAGTGGGCGGAGTAAACTATTAGATTGTACGGTGGCAGGCAAAAGAGCAGGGAGGTTTAACGCTGAATACGGACGGGTGTTCCAAGGGCAACCCAAGTTGGAGTGGCGGGGGAGGGATTTTGCGGGATTCTTCGGGCAACCCGATATTGGCTTACTTGGCGTTCTTTGGGAGACGGTTCAGTTTGCACGCGGAAGCCCTGGCAATGCTAACGGGGCTGCGACTGTGTGTAGAAAAGGGTTTCAGCAGTGTTGACATCCAATCGGATTCTCAGGTTTTGGTGGGGATTGTTCAACCCAGCTTTCGATGCCCGTGGCAGATTCGTCACGAAATAGAGCAGATCTGGCAAATGGTGGAAGATGTCGTGGGGGTTTCTCATTGTTTCCGAGAGGCTAATCGTGTGGCGGACATTCTGGCTAATGTAGGTGTTTATCATCAGCAACATGCCTGTATTGTCTATGAGCATATCAACAGTTTTCCAAAACTAGCTAGGGGAGAGTCCCGCCTGGATAGGCTAGGCATGTCAGCTGTTAGGAGGACAGCAAGGGGGGGAGATTGAGCTAGCGTGTG
This sequence comes from Coffea eugenioides, assembly GCF_003713205.1. Taxonomy (NCBI): domain Eukaryota; kingdom Viridiplantae; phylum Streptophyta; class Magnoliopsida; order Gentianales; family Rubiaceae; genus Coffea; species Coffea eugenioides. The sequence goes on from NC_040040.1 coordinate 54,150,887, forward strand.
TCGGAAAATTTGTAATCCTGCATTTCATCTTTTTCCAATAAAGAATATTTTATTTTAAAAAAAAGTATTATCTATTGATGCTAATTAATCACGTTTAAGGGTGATGGTTACGTTTCTTGTCATCTAAACATGTGATCTGTGTGTGTGTGCTGGAATCCGATCTTTCAATCACACTCTCTCTGCTCGAACTATTCAACCCATTCTTCCCCCTAAGTTCAACATATTTGAGAACGAGTTTTCCAAAAAAAAAATATTTGAGAAAGAGGAGTAAGATTTTTTTTCTTTTTTGCTTTTTAACTATGACAATGCTGTATTTTGTGACCAAAATTGCTAAAATTGGTCTGCTATGAACAGGTTGATGGCAACGGCCAATGGGAAAACGTGGATGGAGAAATTTGTTTAAAACTCTAATAATATTGACAATGAATAATTACAAAAACCTACCATGAGAATTTTAATAGTATCACTTATCATCCCTGTACTTTAAAATATATCACTAGCCTTCCCTATTTTTGACATTTTGCAACTTTGTCAACCCATGTCAAAATGTAGGATTAAAAAACTCATTTTAAGGAAAAAAATTCATTTGAAAATTGCCCTTCTCTTATGGACCCTTAATTGTCATGACAAACTAATTTAATCCTGCAAGATTTGAAAACTTGACGAATGTGGTTCTTTAATGGAAAATTAACCATTCTTAATGGGTTGATAGTTCCTTTAATAGTTTCTGTGCCACAATTTAGACACAAAACATTAAAAAATTTTAAAAATTACGAAACATGTAAAAAAATCACACAAAATACTTTATATACGAAGAAAGTAATGTTTTGCACCTTGAAAACATCTTAAATAAGCTTTTAACAAGCACTTTGTCTTTTTATTATTTTCAAACCATTGATCTGGAAAAGAAAAGTTTGAAGATTCTAAACAAATTATATGACTCCTTAAATCCACCCAATACACATTACAGTAAAGAAAGTGTTTCTTCTAATTAAGGCACCCTATGAGCACATCAAAAAATAAAAGTAGCCCATTATTAAAGTTTTACAATCACCTTTTGTAGAAGAGATTTACCATCTTTGGAAAAAAAAAGAAAAGAAAATCTCCAATTCCTTTCCAAATAGACAAACTATAAAATTTTTCTGTATCTTGAAGATGTCTAAAATAAACTATGAATTGTTTGTTTGTATCTTTAAAAAGACATGCTGCTTATGATTGCTACCGTTATACTTTGTCCTCTCTATATTTTGTCCTCTTAGACTCGCACCTTTGCACCTTTTGACATTGTTTTCGTCATTTTGGTTAATGTACTTATAATTTTGTAAATTTGTAGGACTACAAAAGGAAAATTTTGGAAAGAAATTATCTCAATTAATTAAGCGATATTTTTAGAATTTAGGGTTATAAAGTTATATCATTAGAAGCCTCAAGGAAAGTTTCTGAAATTAATGAGTCTCATTTATATCTAAGAAACTGTGAATTCTTAAGAAGTTATTCTTTTATGTACTTGAGTTCAGAATTAGTTTCTTCTAAATGAACTGCCGCTTTTAGTTCGAAATGCTAATTAAATTCAACAATAGCAAACACCTATTGAAGAAAATTTGCCATTCCTTGGTGGGAATTAATCCACTATTTGAGCTCGAAATATTACCAATGTCTTATTAAATGCAGGATAACAGTCCCCGCCTCCCCACCCCCCCTCCCCCAAAAAAAATTGACAAAACCTGGTATATGGCGAGGAATGGTAAAATATAGCCGAAACCTGCAGCCAACATTACAAAATGAAAACAAATTTTCTGAATAAAACTCCAAAGCCATTACTGTTGGTAGACTTTTTCTTTTCTTTTCTTTTCTTTTTTGCGCAATTTGATGACTTTTTCTTGTCGGGTTTCTTCAACCTCAGGATGCAACACCTTATTTTTCGAAAGATGCAAACAAGCTTGCATTAGATTAAATGTAGACATTTAAAAATATTTGATATCATTTCGAACTATTCGGAAAGAAATACAAGTACACAATCACTGATAACATACTTCAAACTGACACTGGCACTTCACTATTTATTTAATTTTTCCATATTACTATTTATTTTTACCCATATTTCTTGGCAAAGAGGGAAAGAGCATTTTTCGGGTGCATGGTTAGTCCTGGCATAACTTCAGTATCTACGTCTTCTGCTTTCATCCCAAAAGGCAATTTCCAATCTAAATGATACAGAAGATTTGCCAGTGCAAGTTCCACTGTTGCGAGTCCTAGAGAAAATCCAGGGCAGCCTCTGCGTCCAGCTCCAAATGGGATCATTTCAAAATCTTGTCCACGAAAATCAATATTACTATTCAAAAATCTTTCTGGGATAAAATCATCTGGACTTTTCCAACATTCAGGATCTCTTCCAATGGCCCATGCATTAATGAAAACTAATGTTTTGTACTTAATTTCATAGCCTTCGATTGTGCATTCTTGTGTAGTTTCTCTTGGCCCTAGAAGTGGAGCTGGAGGGTATAATCTTAGAGTTTCTTTTATCACTGCTTTTAGATAAGGAAGCTCCTGAATATCTTCTTCATCTACTCTTCCTTTTTCTCCGACCAATTTTCTCACTTCTGCTTGTACTTTGTTTAGTGCAGAAGGGCTCTTCATCAGGGCTGTCATTGCCCAAATAATTGCTGCTGCAGCTGTATCCGTCCCAGCAATAAATATATCCTGTGATAAAAGGGTAAACGATAATTATTAAGGACCATATCAACTATTTTAACGCAAAAAAAAAACTTTCAGTTTACTTGATTTATGTTCAGAAAACCATGTACCAATATGCTTGTTAAAGAAGATGAAAAAAGAAAGAAAGAAGAGGAAATTCAACAGTTGATTATCTTGAAAATAGGGATATACTACCATGAGAATTGCCTTTATGTGATCCCAAGATAGGCCTATAATTGATGATTGTTCTTCTTTTAGCTGAATTAAGAGATCGAGCAAATCATCTTTCATGCTTTGTGGTCTGTTTGGATTGAGATGCTCCTGTATCAACTCTTGGTAGAATAAATCCAGCTCATTGAAATTCTTCTCAAGACGTTCAATAATCCCAGAAAATTTATCTACCCAACTGAATGAAGGAAAATAATCTGAGATGAAGAAACCCCCAATCATGGCCTGGGATTCTTGTAAAAGTTTATCGAATCGCTTTCTCTCGTGCCCTTCCTCATCGTACCTCTTTCCAAAGGCAACTCTACATATTATAGTGCTCGTCAAGGACATTATTATGGTCCTTAAATCAACTAGTTGTGATGAAGATGAGAGATTTAGTATCTTTTGAATCATGCTCGAAATTTCATCTTCACGAATGGGACGAAAAGATTGTACTCTTTTAAGGCTAAAGAGTTGGAGGACACAAATCTTCCTCATTTCCCTCCAGTAGTCACTGTAAGGTGAGAATGCAATATCCCTTCGATTGTATGATAGCTTTTGCCGCCCAACAGAAGCTGGCCGGCCGGAGAACACAAGATCATGGGTTGTCAGGGCCTGTTTTGCCATTCTTGCTGAAGAAATAACTAGTACTGGTACTGAACCAAGCTGTAATGATATGAGGGGGCCATATTTCTTGGAGAGTTGGCTTAGGAATTCATGAGCCTTTTCACTGTCGAATTGGTGCAAGTTCCCAATGAATGGGAGCCCTGGAGGACCTGGTGGTTGACGGATATTTCTGAGTTGCTTGTGCTTTTTACCTATGGATACGAGGATTGAAAAAAGGAGCAATAAGAGAAAAAGCATTGTCATCTTTAATCGAAGGATAGCAGTGAAGTGAGATAGGTTCAAGGGCTCAGTATTTAAAGGCGCTGAAAGGTAATTAGAATGTCACTAGGAGCCTGTTTGTGGAAACCAACCTGGATTCGGGTTTTTCCAATTGAATTCTACCCAATTCTGTCCAGTTGATATAATTATTACCATATTTGGTGTAAACTTATATAATTTTAGTGTAATCATGAAATTCATCAACTCGTACCCAAAATTGTAGGAGTTTATATCATATATTAATTAGATTGAACTGGACTAGAAGTCAATTGTAGAGCCCCATTTCCAACCAACCTAAACCTATCATAACTTTATACGTACATATACTTATATATACATATACATATATACATATATATATGTAAAATATATGGAGATTCTAAACCTTGAAATTATATATGTAAAATATATGAAAAGCCCCATTTCCACATATTTTGTCCATTTAGGAAACAAAAGTTTATAGTTTTAGTCTAATATGTAATACATTTTGGTAGGACCACACTATAAAATGTAAATGGAATTCCTGGTCACTAAAGCACTCAGCTCAAATTAGCAAGGAATCAAACTGAGGAAAAAAACTTGTCATGAATCGTGAGACTTGAAAGTGATTTGGCTCCAGAAGAACGAGCACGCTCTTGATGCAATAGGATTCTAAATGAGACTATCAACCCAGTGAGTTAAGTCTTTAAACTTATCAAAAAATTACTTGACACCATATTCAACTCCCGTTTATGGGTGGTTTACCATTGAATAAAAACGGGTTAGCCTGATTTTTCTAGAGCTCACATAGTCCATAATCATTTACTCCTTGCTCATGATGCTAAATGAATCAATAATGAATCTCATGGAGCATCTCTGCTGTAGAATGAGTCCAAAATATGCAGCCAAAAAAAACTGGTTCCAGAAATGTTGGACAATGTCGAAGGATAAATAATGAGTTGACTTTTGTAGAGGTTGGAGCATGATTACTGTGTTTTGATTGATTGCAAGTATGAAAAAATCAAAATGGTTATCAGAAGATGAACAATTTTTGAGAGACAAAACTATCTGCACAGTTTGAATTACTGAGATTTGGGAGCATAATCCTATTTAATCTCCAGTGATTACAAGTGCATCATTGTGTGTTTATAGGAAAAAACACACAAATGATTCCTTATGTTTTTCCTCCATTTGATTATAAGTCTTTCACATTTAAGATGAATCATTTTGTTCTCTCGGTAATTCTTAAGGAGTTCCAACTTGGTAAAGTCCACTTTTTGTCTTAAAAAAACACTAATAGATTACGTGAATAAATATGGGGAAGAAAATTAAGCAAATAACGTTTGGGTTTTTTTTTTTTTCATTTGTTTGCTCTCAAACCCATGAAGAATCCTATCCTTTTTCCCTTGAGATTTTCCCTTATTGGCCTTTCGCAAAATATGCATAAAGAGACACACAACATGTCACAAAACCAACAAATAAATGAAGATGCATAAGAAGAGAAGAGAAGAAAACTTCAGGCTGTATTTATTGATGAGGCAAAAATAGGAATAGAGTGTGCAGCCAAATTTTATTTTCTCACATTTTGATAAAAGTCCATTTTTTGCCATAAAAATACACAAATTAATGCGCTACACAAAACCCTAATTCTTTTCCACAAAACTCACAAACAAATAAGGATAACAAAGAAAAAAAAAGAGTAAATAAGGATAACAAAAAAAAAGTCGATAACAAAGAAGAGAAAATAAGAGAATGAGTGGATGTCGATGAGAGAAATAATTGAATAGATTGTGCAGCCATTCTTTTTTCGTCTTAAAATTACATAAGACACGATTGCACGAGGTATGCGTGGCAGGATTCAGGACCAAAAGCTTTTGGGCCGACACTTTAATTTGCACGGGAAAAACACGGCTATATAAATCTAGGTTTATCCTCATCCAACCATAAAGGGCACAAGTCAACATGACTGGACAAGCAAATTAATCAAGCTTTTAGAGCACCAATAATATGACAATATGGGAGGGAAATGGGAAACCAAGTAGAATTGTGATGTGTTGTATTGAAGCTCGGCTGGTACAAATCAAAATCTTCCACCAGTTCTTGTGACCCATTCACACAAAATCACTGTTCAACTTTGGGGGACTAACTTGTCAAGTGACTCAGTGTCACTTGCATGATTGTTCCAAATTCTTATAGAGTCACGTTTATCATTTTGATTTCATGGAACATGGTTTCCTTACTCCGATCACAAATTTCCTGTGTCAGAATGGTTATTTGTGGAGCAACGTAATAGTCATATCACATCTATATCTATATCTATATTTATGTTAAACAGCAATTAGTCATATCACATCTATATCTATATCTATATTTATGTTAAACTATATTTATGTTAAACAGAAAGTTTGTTTTCAAGATCCAGTTTAACTAGTAAAGACATTAGTTAAATTATTGTGAGATTATTGGTTCGACTTTCAAGCTGCCACTTTTCCCCTTTACTTCTTATGAGTCTTTGAGTCTTCATTGAACCTAAATCAGAAAAGGAAAAGAAGAAAAGGAACAAATAGCAAGTTTATTTTGGACTTTTAGTGATTTAGATTCTTTTCAGCAATACCCTGAACATAATATATTAAGGCTGTTTTATGACTCAAAATTTGAACGTTATTATAACACTGTTGATGGTATAGGTGTAATATGGAATTTGATATATATATATATACATATATATATATATATATATATATATATAAGTAGCTATTTTAATCATAGTGTCTCTCACTCCTACATGGCATGCCTAATTGAAGAAAATTAATGAGTTATGGGGTTTGAGTTTTACCCATACTAATCCTATTTGGATTATATTATGTGTTTAAAAATTATCTGTAATTTTAATATAACTTTAGAAAACAATCTTAATAATATCTGTTTTCTACCAAATTATTATATACAATTTTTTTTTTTTTTTTTACTAAACCAGTATTATTATTTATTCATGGGATTGAATACAAAATATTCCTCTTACATATTTGTGATTTTTCGAAGTGAAGGCATTCCTAATCTGTCCAAACAGATTGCTCCACGAGCCAGTCTTGGGAACATACTAAAGGTATCGTAAACCTTGATTTGTTGCTGTGGATGAGATATTCCCACATTAGACAAAGCATCAGCAACTGTATTAGCTTCCCGATAGCAATGTGAGAATCTAGCAGGATCTTCTACTAGCTTCCAAATCTGGTTAACTTCTCTTCGAATTTGCCACGGATACTGAGTACGACGCTGAATGATCCCAATCAAAACCAATGAATCTGATTGTACACATATGTCTTCGAAGCCCTTTTGTATACACGTTTGAAGGCCAATTAGAAGAGCTCGAGCCTCTGCGCGGAGACTTGTAGTTTCTCCCAAGTAGGCCGAGAAGGCAATCAGTGGTAAGCCAGTTGAATCCCGAAGAACCCCACCACCTCCACCCACTCCTGGATTACCTTTAGCACAGCCATCCGTATTAAGTATATACCTTCCTGTCTCCTTTGTCTCCCAGCGGATAACTTTATATGCAACCCTGCCACCAGAAGGAATCGTCCAATCATACAACTGACTGAATGATTGCAGTCGAATAACTTTTTTGAACTGTATTCCCACCATAGTATGGATTTCTGCGAAGATGGCTTGGCAAATGGCCGACGATCGCATCTGGATACCCTCAAACATTGCTTTATTCCTCGCCTTCCAAATCTGCCAGCAAACTACACTTGGAAGAATGCGGTCAATAAACCGTCGTAGCTCATAGTCATGTGATCGCAACCACCAACCTACTATGCGAGCTCGTAAGTAAGATCCTGAAAAATTCAATCCACATAAACCTCCAAAATAATTCCATATGACCGTCGCTATGTGGCCATTGGAAAATAAATGCTCAATAGACTCCTCAGATGCCGCAGAACAACAAAAGCATTTGGAAGGTAAATGGAAACCCAGTTTGCATAACTGATCTGGTATCGGAATCCTTCCCAGAAGTAATCTCAACATGAAAAATGAAACTTTTACAGGAATGCGGGAATGCCAAATAGAGGCAAATACCATAGACGTGGGGCGAGCCTGCCTAATATCCCCGAAAGCGGACTTTAGGGAGAATTTTCCGGATGTTGTGGGCATCCAAATGACTTCAACTTCATTTCCTTCTTCCGGGACCATTTGCTCTAAAATGGAAAAAACATTCTCCCTTGGCAATGTCTGGTATAAAAGATTCAAATCCCAGTGACCATTGAGTGTGAAACTTCATTTATATACAATTATAGTAACACCTTTTTAAATCACAATTATTAAAATCTTACATTCCCATGAATTACTTTCTTTCACCACCATAATCTTATCTTAATGATATATGCTTTCTACCAAATTATTACATAGAAGTACAGTAAAACATTTTTAAATCACAATTATTGAAATCTTACAGATCTCATAAATTACTTCCTTTTACCACTATATCATTAATTAGTATTCAAATTATTCATCATATTTTCTCTTAATTTTGAATTAACTTAGTGTAAAAAATAATTAACTATTACACTAATAGATTTATCAATATTATTGAAAATTAAATATTTATTGATGAAGAAAAATGGATTGCTAGATCATTTTCTACTTAATTAATTATGAATATATAGTTCTAAGTTTATGGTCATTATAAAAATTTAAATTATCCAAAAGAATATTTATTAAAAAAAAGAATATCTACCAAGTTTTTGATATGGAGCACATTGTTTGATGTATACTATCATATTATAGTAAAAGTATGTAAACAAATGTTTAAAAATTAGTAAATAATTAAAAATTTAAAATACATTAATTTTTTAAAATTAATATGAATGAACATGTAGAAATGTTGTTAATTTTTATATTTAAATTATTTATATTTGTATAAATTCACAATAAATAAAAAGAAAAGACCGTGCTAAGACGTGCAAAATTCTAGTTATTTTAGGAAGAGGGTTCGGAATATAATATAATTAGATTTGGAGTGAAGTTACATTGATTCAATTTCTAAACAAGAGTCACAAAAGATAAATTCCACAAATAGAATGATTTTGAATGAATTTATGACAATATTACTTTTTAAGCACGGTATAGTGTAGGGCGTGTGATTCTAAACAGCTCTGGTGTTGTAACTCTTGAAATAAATGAGCTAATCAAAACCACAAATGTGGTCCGAACATATTGTGGAAACCTTAGAGGTTAATACTTGATTTCAAAAGTGTCGATTTCGAAAAGTAGGCTTCAACTATGTGACGGCCCCACCTTCCCTTAGGGCGTACCCCAAGGTTCGGCGGGTCGCCTGCCCAACTCTCGCCAGGACTCACTCAAACTCTTCAAAAGAAATAAAAAAACCTCGAGGAAAGAAAAAAAAACAAAAAAAATAATTCCCAAACTTGAAACGCATACTTGCATTCATTTCTATCTCAAAATAATATACAATCCCAAATAAAACGAAAGTTCTCAGTTCTTAATACATCCAACCATAGTCAAGCACTAGGGCGAGAACTATTACAAAAATTCAAAAGAACTAGACTAGGCTAGTCTGTACCAATCTCTCGTCTTTGCGCACATCCCCTGTTAAGGAAAACAAAACTAACGGAATGAGCTACAAGCTCAGTGAGGTTCCGGACACACAATCAACTTAACCAAGGACATTATAATCATGTAACAACAAGTAATCCAGGAAACATTGACAATATAAAACAATGATAATACATTCATTAAAAGAATACATGCTCACATGGAGCCTTTCGTTCTTTCATTCACCTTTCATTTCCTTACTCCTCCAATTATTTTAAAATGCAATTTGTAAGTGAAAACCCCTCCATTGACATTGTCACTCGTTCATTCATTTCATTCTTCCCGTAGACATTGGCCAGACTCCACCGGACAACGAGGTAATACTCGAGTATACCAAACTTTCACCCAGAGTCACCAAATCGCCCGACTGAGTCCGCTTCTGGCTCGAGTCGACCGACAACGAAGGGCGAGGGCCCAATTCAGCCACAAGGCTTACATTCATGCACAACTAGCGTATAATCAAATAATCATTGAAAATTTCATATTTATTTAGGTCGAGTGCGATAAAGTACACACTCGCCTAGCAAAACTCAATTTCAGCAATCATTGAAAACATTTAACAGTTAATCAAACATCCACAACAAGTCACATAGTCAATGGAAACATAACGTCCAAAGAACACTCACCTATTGAAGCAAAATAACGTCCAAAGTTTCCTTCCGGATAACACCCTCAATCACCAAGGAACCCTAATAATAACCAAGGGAAAATATTACGGTTAAACCATCCAAAGTTTAGGTGAACCAAAGAAAATTTGAATAACTACTAGTACAATGTATAAATATGGTTTTGGAAGTGAAAAGAGTACATTTAAATCAAAGGATATGAGTAAAATATTTGTAAAACTTATGCTCACTCGTAAAACTTTAAAATCTCCATTTGAGTCGAAGTGACAAAGAAAACGTATTTCTATTTGTCGTAAATTTTATTTTTTCAAGGGTACAAGTTTCGGCCAAGTTCTAACTTATATACCTCGATAAAAGAAGACGCAAATATTCTAGATGGTTCAAGTGGTATTCGTTCTCAAATCCTTACGCAAATCGTGAGTATATCTACCTAGCCCTTGAGCGCAAATTTGGGCAGCACGCCCTTTGTATTTACCTATTTTTCAGCCATTTATGGCTTTATTCTTTTCCTCAATCAGTCCCAAAATCACATGCAAATAGTTTCATTACAATAGCTCAACGTCATACAATTACAAAATCATGTTACAGAAATGACTGGAAATAAGGTTTAAGGCAAAAAGTAAAAGACAGGTTCGACGTCTCTTAGCGTGTCGGTCACAACCGAATCTACGCTTATCAGACTGGGGTGCAATTTATACAATTTTGAAGCTAAGGCAAAGGACTACAACTTTGATGAAGATTACTCAATCCAATTCATAGTGTATCCAAGTCAAATTCATCGTTTACAGAACCAGAATTTCACCATCAGGCTGGTTAACAGCACTGCATTCAATCGACAATAACTCAGGCTATAAAAGTCCGATTGAGGCATTTTCAGAGGCGTTGGAAAACTAAAACATGGTACTACAACTTTCATGTTTTGTTAAAATACTAATTCAATACGGATCAAGGTGAAAAAATGTGCCCAGAATGGTGAAATGTCAAAACGGTCCATAGAGCTCTACCTATGGCAGTCAGGGGTATTTCGGTCATTTCACAAGATACAGTGCTCCGATTGAACTGAAATTTTACAGGCAGCTATAAAACATCATCTCCTACAACTTTCATGTTTTGAATTAAGACCAATTCGACCTCCATCATGGCCGAATGACACTGGTTAGAGCATGGCAGAATTGAAATCTTAAAACTGAAATTTAACATAACTCTAACTCAACCCATGAAATCTTCTACAAAACAACATCTATAACAACTATAAGCCACTAATTAACAATTAATTGAAGTAAAGAGGAAGTTCTTGGCAAAATACCTTGGAAACTCAAGAAAAATGGTAGTTTAGTATCTTTCCTCCCAAATTGACTCCACAAACACCTTGGAAACTACCTTAACTAGCACTTTTATGGAGTAGTTTGCGATTTAATCGGTTGGAACTCAAGATTTGGACAAGAAATTGAAGTGGAAGATGAAGAACTCTCTTGGTTTTTCTCTCAATATTTTGAACCAAAGAAGACAAGAAAGTGAAGGAATTTTGGTTAAAAATCTGATTTTAGTAAAGTTAATAACCCTGGTCAAAAGTCCAACTTCCAATAGTTTTGTAACAAATGGCATCTTAGGGTTCAAATCTCATCCTCTTGTCTACCAATGGTTAATCTATCTAGCTAATCTCTAATTATCTCCTAGCACCTTGTAAAATAATAACACTTAGCACAAAAATCACTTAATCACCAAAATTTTATCGCACTAGCGGGTCCCACATCTATAATGCATGTCAAATTTAACGTACACTAACTTATACTAGGAAAATGATTTAAAACTGTACTTGCTTATAAAAATGCATAGAAACGTTAATATTTTAAAGGTAAGTTTAAAAATGTAGGCAAAAATAAAATAATGCCTAGGAAATGTGAAAATTTTCAGGTTTTCACACTCTCTCCCCCTTAAGAAATTTCGTTCTCGAAATTTTTACCTTCAGATGACTCAGGAGCTTGTTGGTTGTCTAAGGCATATACCTTTGTTCGATTCCCTCTTTCATTCCCTTGTTTCGGTTTGGTTCCATCTAATGATTGAGCACTATTCCCCCTTGGCTGCTTCATCGGGCAACTACTAATTTGGTGATCGCTACTCCCACAAATCAAATATTTTTGCCCTTTCCTCCAACACTCATTCTCAGTATGAGTTGTCTTTCCACAATATCCGCAGGCCAGGTGAGAAGCCACTTTTTGGCTTTCTAGAGAAATTTTCCCAGGACCTATCTGACTTCTTTTAGTAGATCTTTCATCTAGTGCTCCTAATGTCCATGGTGGGAGGGATGAAAGGTTCACTTTTTGTACTTTAGAAGGCGCTATCTTTTCGCTAGATTTCTCAGATACACTACCAGATGCACCCTTTTTTCGTGTTTGGAAGGCTTTTACCCGTGCCTTTGCATCCTCAATCCTTTGGACTTTCTCAAGGGCTTCCATAAATGTATTAACCTGAACCGTCGCTAAAGCTTCCTGGATTTCCAGATTCAATTCTTGTATGAACCGTCTCACTCATCTCCGCTCTGCGGCCACCAATTCAGAAGCAAACTTGGACAGTTTAGTAAATTTAGTCTCATATTCGGCCACACTCTGGGTTCCCTGACGTAACCCAATAAACTCGTTCTCTCTCCTTTCTTGGACTAAAAGTGGGAGATACTTCTCGTTAAATTTCCTTACAAAGTTCGCCCACGTCCATGCCGTCTGTTCTCTTTCCCACTTGGCCCTAATTACATTCCACCACGCTCGGACCAGTCCTTCGAACTGAAACACAGCAAAGTTCACTTGCCTTTGCTCCGTGTAATTCAAAGCTGCGAAGATGTTAATCATCGCCTCCAACCACTGTTCAGTTATATCCGGATCAGGTCCTCCATGAAATTTCAGAGATAGAAACTTTTGGAACCTCTCAAGCGTCCTATCCTCTCCTATCTCGAGATTCCGGGGTTGGTTCACTGGCATTTGGCCTTGTTGATCTACCAGTAGTGCTAGGATATTTGTCATTTGTTGTATCGCCGTCGCCATTTGATCTCCGGTCTCAACCATCGGTCCATGTTCTTGCTCGGCCATTGTCTCTCTTTCTTCTCTTGGTTCTTGAGCTCGCTTAGTCCCACGGCCACGACCACGTCTGCGACTACGTCTCCCTTCCATACCCTTTTCTTTTTTTTTTTGCAAACGGTGATTTAGTATATAACGAAGTAAATTGACTAAAATAACAAGATATAACACATCAAAGACACAAGGAGACATATACACAATATAACGCACCATATACACAAAAAGACATTTCAAGTTAGGCAAAGTAGCAAGTACTATACATGTAGGCATTAACATACCAAAAGCAAAAGACATATAATACAATACAAGGCAAAACAAGAAGAATACGCGACCTGTCATCCCACACTCAGCTAAAATCACCCCCGTCCGGTCTCTTATTTCACTTTCTATCCGAACTAAGCGCCCGTTGATCTCTTGTACTCACTCTAGCTAAACACGAACCTGTTCATGTTTCTCGGAATGAAATTCTCAAGTACTTAGTATCGCCCTCAACTCTAGAGTACTTGAGTACAAGAATCCGAAATAAGAAAATTCACATTTCGAACTGACCAGTCCCAAGAGTAAATTATCTACAATCGAGATTCCTACCGGACGTACCTATCTATTGTTCTCAAATACCCTGATAACGATTTAAGACCTATAATAATTCATGATTCATAGCTTATGCTCAAAAGAGCACTTAGTCCTTCACACTTATTCACCACCTGGCCCAAACTCACTCCGCGCAGAGACCACGCGAAGCAGGCTCTGATACCACCTGTGACGGCCCCACCTTCCCCTAGGGCGTACCCTAGGGTTCGGCGGGCCGCCTGCCCAACTCTCGCCAGGACTCACTCAAACTCTTCAAAAGAAATAAAAAAAATCTCGAGGAAAGAAAAAAATAAAAAAAAATAATTTCCAAACTTGAAACGCATACTTACATTCATTTCAATCTCAAAATAATATACAATCCCAAATAAAATGAAAGTTTTCAGTTCTTAATACATCCAACCATAGTCAAGCACTAGAGCGAGAACCATTACAAAAATTCAAAAAAACTAGACTAGGCTAGTCTGTACCGATCTCTCGTCCTTGTGCGCATCCCCTGTTAAGAAAAATAAAACTAACGGAATGAGTTACAAGCTCAGTGAGGTTCCGGACACACAATCAACTTAACCAATGACATTATAATCATGTAACAACAAGTAATCCAGAAAACATTGACAATATAAAACAATGATAATACATTCATTAAAAGGATACATGCTCACATGGAGCCTTTCGATCTTTCATTCACCTTTCATTTCCTTACTCCTCCAATCATTTTAAAATGCAATTTGTAAGTGAAAACCCCTCCATTAATATTGTCACTCGTTCATTCATTTCATTCTTCCCCCTTCTGGACATTGGCCAGACTCCACCGGACAACGAGGTAATACTCGAGTATACCAAACTTTCACCCAGAGTCACCAAATCGCCCGACTGAGTCCGCTTCTGGCTCGAGTCGACCGACAACGAAGGGCAAGGGCCCAATTCAGCCACAAGGCTTACATTCATGCACAACTAGCGTATAATCAAATAATCATTGAAAATTTCATATTTATTTAGGTCGAGTGCGATAAAGTACACACTCGCCTAGCAAAACTCAATTTCAGCAATCATTGAAAACATTTAACAGTTAATCAAACATCCACAACAAGTCACATAGTCAATGGAAACATAATGTACAAAGAACACTCACCTATTTAAGCAAAATAACATCCAAAGTTTCCTTCCGGATAACACCCTCAATCACCAAGGAACCCTAATAATAACTAAGGAAAAATATTACGGTTAAACCATCCAAAGTTTAGGTGAACCAAAGAAAATTCGAATAACTACGAGTACAACGTATAAATATGGTTTTGGAAGTGAAAAGAGTACATTTAAACCAAAGGACATGAGTAAAATATTTGTAAAACTTATGCTCACGCGTAAAACTTTAAAATCTCCATTTGAGTCGAAGTGACAAAGAAAACGTATTTCTATTAGTCGTAAATTTCATTTTTCCAAGGGTATAAGTTTCGGCCAAATTCTAACTTATATACCTCGATAAAAGAAGATGCAAATATCCTAGATGGTTCAAGTGGTATTCGTTCTCAAATCCTTACGCAAATCGTGAGTATATCTACCTAGCACTCGAGCGCAAATTTGGGCAGCACGCCCTTTGTATTTACCTATTTTCCAGCCATTTATGACTTCATTCTTTTCCTCAATCAGTCCCAAAATCACATGCAAATAGTCTCATTACAATAGCCGTTCAATAGACTCAACGTCATACAATTACAAAACCTTGCTACAGAAATGGCCGGAAATAAGGTTTAAGGCAAAAAGTAAAAGACAGGTTCGACGTCTCTTAGCGTGTCGGTCACAACCGAATCTACGCTTATCGGATTGGGGTGCAATTTATACAATTTTGAAGCTAAGGCAAAGGACTACAACTTTGATGAAGACTACTCAATCCAATTCATAGTGTATCCAAGTCAAATTCATCGTTTACAGAACCAGAATTTCACCATCAGGCTGGTTAATAGCACTACATTCAACCGAGAATAACTCAGGCTACAAAAGTCCGATTGAGGAGTTTTCAAAGGCGTTGGAAAGCTAAAACATAGCACTACAACTTTCATGTTTTGGCCAAATGCTAATTCAATACGGATCAAGGTGAAAAAATACGGGCAGAATGGTAAAATGTCAAAACGGTCCACAGAGCTCTACTTATGGCAGTCAAGGGTATTTCGATCATTTCATAAGATACAGTACTCCGATTGAGCTGAAATTTTACAAGTAGTTATAAAACATTATTTTCTACAATTTTCATGTTTTGAGTTAAGATCAATTCGGCCTCCATCATGGTCGTATGACACTGGTCAGAACAGGGCAGAATTGAAATCTTAAAACTGAAATTTAACATAACTCTAGTTCAACCCATGAAATATTCCACAAAACAACATCTATAACAACTATAAGCCACTAATTAACAATTAATTGAAGTAAAAAAGAAGTTCTTGGCAAAATACCTTGAAAACTCAAGAAAAATGGTAGTTTAGTATCTTTCCTCCCAAATTGACTCCACAAACACCTTGGAAACTATCTTAACTAGCACTTTTATGGAGTAGTTTGTGATTTAATCGGTTGGAACTCAAGATTTGGACAAGAAATTGAAGTGGAAGATGAAGAACTCTCTTGGTTTTTCTCTCAATATTTTCAGCCAAAGAAGACAAGAAAGTGAAGGAATTTTGGTCAAAAATATGATTTTAGTAAAGTTAATAACTTTGGTCAAAAGTCCAACTTCCAATAGTTTTGTAACAAATGGCACTTTAGGGTTCAAATCTTATCCTCTTGTCTACCAATGGTTAATCTATCTAACTAACCTCTAATTATCTCCTAGCACCTTGTAAAATAATAACACTTAGCACAAAAATCACTTAATCATCAAAATTTTATCGCACTAGCGGGTCCCACGTCTATAATGCGTTTCAAATTTAACGTACACTAACTTATACTAGGAAAATGATTTAAAACTGTACTTGCTTGTAAAAATGCATAGAAACGTTAATATTTTAAAGGCAAGTTTAAAAATGTAGGCAAAAATAAAATAATGTCTAGAAAATGTGAAAATTTTTAGGTTCTTGATAAGAATATATTTTACGTATTTTTTAGTGTGTTTTATTAGTTAATTTTGGTTTGATTATTTAGTTTTATAACTAAAATAACTAAGGTTTTGGTAAAAAACTACATTTTATGTTAAAGTGGCTAAACATTGCATTTTATGGTAAAAACTTCATATTTTGTAGGTTTAATGATTCAATCATCAAATGAAGTGCATTGGGAAGATATATGGATGATTGAAGATGGATTAAAGTGGTGAAAATAAAATATGAAGTCTAAAAGGAGAAATGCAATTTGAGAACAAAAGAATCAAGAAAAAGTCAGCTTTGACAACTCAGACACATTTTCATAGTTTGACTATATTTGGAGCTACACAGATCGGATCAAGGTGATCTTGGTACCATTTTGAAGCTAAGAGATATATCTACATTTGGTATGAAGACATCAAAGTCCAATTCAGCTGTTTTCTTAGTCAAAAAGTCGAAATACAGAAACTTATCTGGATGGTCAAAAGCTGAAGCCCAGAATTGACCAGTCTATGATATTTCGATCATATCTCAGGCTACAAAGCTCTGATTTGGATGATTCTTAAAGCATTGGAAATATAACTCAAAGGGCTACAACTTTTGTGTTTTGTAAGAAAGTTAATTCGGCCTTTATCATGGAGAAAATCGCAGTTGAAATAAGGTCAGAGTGAAAACGCGAGTAGACAAAACACGACTCCAAACCGCGTTTTGTGTAGGCACGTTTTCTGGCCGAAATTCTGCAATTTGCTCAGTCAATTCTCTTGTGTTCAGACTATTTTCCAGCTATAAGTTGCAGGAGAATTCGGTGCACATGCTTCAGAAGACAAAATGGCAGACAATATGACTTATTTTCAAGTCAAAAACAATGGTTTTTTACTATCTTAACAAAAGGAGATTTGAAGAATCATAGCAGCAAATTTGGACCAGTGGAAAGGAGCCTCATATCAGTTTTATATAGAGAGCAACCAGAGAAAAACATAATATACGGGAGAAGCTTGGAGTCTGCAAAAATGTAGTTCTTCCATTTCCTTAGTGTAGGTTAGTTTAGCTAGTTAGTTCATCCTTCTTGTATATTAGCTAGATTAGGATGAAGATGGAGATGAAAAAGGCAAGGGAAGAGCTCATGTGACAAGGGTTACCTTTCTTTCCAACTCTTTATCTTTTGTACTTGATTCTAAGTTTAGTTAATATACAAGTTCTGGATTTTATGTTTAATATGTGTCTTTAAAGTTTATACCTTGGGTTTGGTTGAACTTTCTATAATTGTTAGTGTTCATTATTTGGTTATTTGAAGCTATTATTTGAGTAAGTTATTTAGTACTTTAGCTCTTTAAATCATGATTAATATGGTACCATTAATTGTGATTATCTAATGTGTTATTTCTGCAATGAAAATTGAGATTTAACATTAGTTCAAGAAGTGCTAAACATAGGGAGTACACTCACGAAAGTAGAGGTGCACCTATGTGGTTTTTAGTGATTCATTTCATGTAATTTCACTGAAAAAATAAACTTGTAGCTAATTTCATAACCATGAGAATAGGTATGGATTAGTTATAAGTATAATTGATTCACTACGAAAGTAGGATTCAAATGCATAAGGAAATTACACCATAACTAGCCTAGATGTAGTACTCAAGGATCCAAATATAGCACTTGCATGAGTAGTTAGGGATACCACAACCTAAGGAGCTTTTATTTGTTATTTTGTATAATTTCAGTAGGTTAAATTTGTTATAATTCATTGATATTCTAAATAATAGAGAAGCTTTAGTAATACCGGTAATTGTTCACTCTTGCTTGTGGGATCGACCCGATATATACCCTAAACTACTTGTTGACCTGTATACTTGCAGTGAACGGGTGTAATTCAGTTTTTTTTTTTAACTTGTACGTATGTAAAATACCCGTCAGTTCTCACAAACTACCAATAACATACTTTGACAAGCACATACGCATCATGATTGCGAAACCAAATATCGTATGCAATCTTCAATAGAAGAAAACTGGGATAACAAAACCATATTCTTATAGAGTCGCGTTTATCATTTTGATTTCATGGAACATGGTTTCCCTTATTCCGATCACAAATTTCCTGTGTCGAATGGTTATTTGTGGAGCAACGTATTAGTCATATCACATCTATATCCATATCTATATTTATGTTAAACAGAAAGTTTGTTTTCAAGATTAGGTTTAATTGGTAAAGACATCATATATATATATATATATATATAATAAAGTCGTATCTTTATTCTTATCCCTTCATGTTTTCTCTTTCCTACGTGGCTTAACGAGACGGCAAGTAGTTTTCTACGTGGCTTGCTCCTTTTTTGTTTAGATATATATCAATTCTTATTTCCTATAAGAATTCTTAATATTATATGATTCTTATTTCCTACCCAAAAATGGAACTGGAAAGTAATGCGATATAAATAAAAGAGACATAAATATCTCTATTAGATATATCTCTAAAGTCATGCCAATAATTTGTGTACTGCATAGGGAACCGAAGTAAATAAGAATTATTATCACTAGAAGAAGTAAAAAAGTAACTAATTTCAAAATGAACCATTAATAACAGAAGTCAATATCTGATGTTGGAAATAAGATTCTTAATAAATTTTATTATTAAGTGCGTTATCAAGACATAGTGCATAGCACGAAATTTTTGGAAAAGAAAAAGTTAATTGAATCCAATTAACTATATATATTTGACCTGTACGGTCAAATATAAATTCCTATTTGAGCACGGATTTGTAAATTCCTATAAACCCGGTCGTTGTTAACCAAAACATGCAGGTTATACTCATTGTTAGGTTATAGGATTCACAATACATCTCTGCTCAGATGGTGGGGAGTATTTAGTGTGTGGGCCCACACCATCGGAGTCCATGCGCTTAAAGGACTTGATATAGTTGAGGTGGTCTTTCAAAATAGGTAAAATCTGTCTTGAGAACGCATTTTTATTTCCTATAAGAATTCTTAATATTATAGGATTCTTATTTTTTACCCAAAGTTACGTACTTTAAACAATTTAAATCAAGATAAACCTACATTTAATGTTCTTATCAATATCTTTTTATATTCTTATCAATTCTTATTTCTTATGCCTACACTACATATAGCCTCTAATATATTGATTTCAAGTATCAAATTCATGGTTAGGTATTTTCAGTGCAAGCAGTTGACACATTAAAACATCAATTTTGGGTTTCCACTCCTCTTGATTATCAGGTACATCTTCTTTCAATATATATATTTTTTAAAAAGGCATGTTGATCTTCAATTGTAAAAGTTTAGTAATATGTCTTGAATTTTTTTTGTTTTTTTTTTTATGAACACATAGGATTAGTAATATATCTTGAATTAGTATTAAATTTCTCTTATATTTCACATATTATATCTCACATAATATTTTTGCCTTTAATTTTGATAAATTATTATCATATTGGTGGAACCGACAACCAATACCAACTTGAAGCATCTTCTTCCCAGATCTCAATTAGTATAACAGATGATTCTAATCAACAACACTTCAATACACTTCATATGAATCATTCATCAGAAGGTTCAACAAAAAACCACAGAGGAAGGAAATCCTCATAAAAAGATTTGCATGAGAAGGTAGATTTAATATACTATTTTTATTTCTTAAATTATAATCTTTACGTGTTGTTATACACAATCTTGAATGCGATAAATCATTTATTTTTTTATACTTAGTTATCCTGCTTTGCTATCATGCAGTGATAATGGAAAATCAATAAATGCTGATTTGCACGGACAAATTGAGGAGAATGTTCAAACAGAAGAAAAACAAAAACAAGTTTCTGAAGAGTAGAATATTATTTGATACTATTTACTGCACTTTTTATTTATTTTCAAGTTTTTGAATGTTATGGTATTGTCCAATGTTATTTTTTTTCATTTTTAAATTATTATTTACTGAATTAGATGTTCAAATTTATATTATAAGAATACTTTATATTACAATGCGCATATAGTAATATACTTAAGAAAGGTTATAGTAAAATATACATTAAGTTTGTATTTTATATCGACATTTTTATAAAATTGACTAAATAATTTATTATTTTTCTAAGATTCCCGTTCAACGAACGGGTACAAAACTAGTTGGTTAAATATTTGTGAGATTATTGGTTCAACTTTCAAGCTGCCATTTTTCCCCTTTTCTTCTTGTGAGGCTTTGAGTCTTCATTGAACCTAAATCAGAAAAAGGAAAAGAAGAAAAGGAACAAATAGCAAGTTTATTTTGGACTTTTAGTGATTTAGATTCTTTTCAGCAATACCCTAAACATAATATATTAAGGCTGTTTTATGACTCCGAATTTGAATATTATTATAACATTATTGATGGTATTGGTGTAATATGAAATTTGAGGCATTATTTTAGGAAGAGAGTTCGGAATATAATATAATTAGATTTGGAGTGAAGTTACATTGATGTCAATTTCTAAACAAGAAACACAAAATATTACTTTTTAAGCACTGTATAGTGTAGGGTGTGTGATTCTTGGAGCTATTAGTCGCCAATTGCATTAATGGATTTGGCTACCACCTAGTTGCTATAATTGACAATGAAAAGTTTTAACTCCTTAAAATGCATAGAAACATTTTTTTTTCCTTTTGATGACTTAAATAATTGACATCATTTATAGTCCTATTATGTAACTTATTTCCATCGTCTAATATATATTGCCTTGGAACCTATGACACCTACAATTATGCAAAACTGTTCTTGTCCTTCATGCCTATCAATCCAACTCTTGGTAGTTTTGACGGAAAAAGGATTATACTTAGTATATGCAAGAAAAGTATTAATGTTATGGCTTGAGCAACACACGCTCAGCAAAGCAGCTTTTACTTCCTCCATTGGATCATACAAATAATAAATACATATATTGCTTTCAAAATGACTTTTGCCCACCATCCTTTTGCAGTAGTTTCATTTCATGAGTATCAAATGTAGATTATAAGGAGCTTTAACATATCATATACATGAACAAATATATATATATATATATATATATATATATATAACATATGATTTAAGATGAATGTTCACATAATTATATCCATGATCATGTAATCATACAAGAAAACTTATAACATGTCAAAAGTTCATAAAGTAGACATGTCTAATTGGCTTTGAATATTCAGGCTGGCGACTAACCCAATCTAAACTTTCACTTGATTTACATTAGGGATAATTGCAGAAACCTCTCCTGAGGTTTCTAATAGTTGCACTCACTTCCCCTGAGATTTGAAAAATAGCACTAATCTCCCCTGAACTTAAGATTTTGATAGCAACTTCAGCCCATGTTAGAGAAAGTGCCATTAGAAAAGTCTTTTGAGAAGTGAAATAATAATTTTATTCCATTTGTACCCTTTCTCTTGTGAGGTTGTAGTATTAAAAAAGTGAAAAACATTAAGAGATGAAAAACAATTAGTGAAGCTCAAATGATATATGTACAAAGAGAACAAGGGCAACACTAAAATTTGGAAGAAACAACAAATATATGTTCAAAAATTTGAAGTTCTAAAGCATATAATGAGGTTGTTGATCAAGCAAGAAAATTCACCTTTGATCAATACAAGAGAGTTTCTTATTGTCATACTTTATAATATATCGATCTCATACTATTTACCATATTTCATATATAGCTATATTCTCTCATGATCAACACAATAATTTCATCATACTGTAACAGAAACCACAACTTTGTGTATTAAGTTGAGATAATAAAGTATTGCTTACCTATCATCTTCTAATTGTCATAGATTTTTAATAGAAAAATCCTTAGATTTTGCCTTGATTTCTACTTTCTTTCTCCTTTTGTTTCATGAATGCATAAGATGAAATAAGTTCAACCAAAACCATCAAAACTTATTCTTTTATGGAGCTTGCTTGGAGGTTTCTTTCTCCTATATTTTTCTTGCTTCTGCTTCTCTTCTATGTAATAAATATATGATTTGCATTGTCTTCTCAAGTGTTGTCAATCACAAAATGGCACCATGTTGGAGCATCAAAATGGCACCATTTTGTAAGTGAACTTATAGTGCCTAATAAAGCAAAAAATAACTGTTAATCTTATTTAATTAGTTATTTTAGACTTGTTTATTGCCCTAATTTTTTCCCCCAAATTTGTTTACTAACAACCTTAAACTCTAAGGGTATAGAAGTAAATTCATTCTATTTTATGTCAACTATAAGCCCAAATTCATGCTAGGGGAGGTTAGTGTTATTTTTGGAACCTTAAGGGAAGTAAGTGCAACTGTTAGAAACCTCAAGTGTGGTTTCTGCAATTATCCCTTTACATAAACAAGAAATCTAGTGTGGTTGTGAACGTTTATCCACACACATTATGCATAACATCGATTAAATCATCAAAAAACACAGCCACACACATTAGACATAAAATCGATTAATTCATCATAAAACATGCCACTCGAAAAAAATTATCATAATGCTTCGAACATCAATATTATCATACACGATCTAAATTTGTATGATTGATGTATAGTAAGGCAAAATAGTTGTTATAAACCCAATCAAAAAAATCACAAAGGATTAATAATCACTCACATCTTATGCAGTGTGTTTCGATCGAATTCTTTTAAACCTAAAAAGTACATACCATGAAATATATATGTCATTTCCTTGACAGTCTGTAAACTGTATAAATCGACTCCTACACTCCCCAGTACATGTTTGGACTCTGATAAAAGGATTTATAATAAAAAAAATTTGAATTAGAAAATTTCCCTATTTGGAAAGCTTCTCAATTTGGCTGGTACTCTGTAGAATTACCAAGTGGGTCTATGCAGTTTCGGCCTGACTTGCATTTGGGTTTAATTAATTATAAACTTTTTCTAGATTGGACATATTTCTTATAACTTTGGACTTTCTAAAAATAGCCATTTTCTGAGAAATTTGGCACAAAATTCGGACTACAAAACCAAACAAAGAGTTGGGTTGGGCCTTGTGTACTATGATTAAGTAGTAAATAACTTATTGTTCGACCATGGCTGATTGGGCCTGAAGCTGTTTAATTGAGTCAAATTACTTGAAGGGGCTGTTACACAAAAAAAAACTTAGCTAGAAATTTTTTTAACAAACCAATCCACAATCACGACGTATTGGGGCTTATAAACACAATGATCACTAGACTTGTGCAAATGGCGCAATTCTACCATTGGCCAAGTAACAATATCCCTTGGGCCCCCAAACAATTATTGTCAAATCGAAGGACTGACGCATAGGATACAGGATAGGAGATTATTTGGAATAATTTTTAAAAAAAATACTATAACACTTTTTTGATGTGATATATGTGAAATAGAAAGATGATTGATAAAATATGTAGATGATGCAAGTTAGTCAATATGTATAAATAAGGTGTAAATAATGTGTAATCCAAACAAATGAGAAAATCCACCTCTAAGGCATACAGTTTATATGCATGCCTTTGTTGGTTTCTTTTGTTCCAAAAGCCGTGGCTCATTTATAATGATCTCAAGTGACAAGATTTCTGATGTTTACAGCGCTCAAATTATTCTTTGTCCGTCGTAAAAGTTCAAAACATAGCCACATATGCTTGTCGAAATCCAAGGAAGAAAACTCAAAAAAAAAAAAGTAGAAATATTATTTAAAACATCTCTCACATTTCGTCAAGTGAATATTTTTCATCA
Source organism: Coffea eugenioides (assembly GCF_003713205.1). NCBI lineage: Eukaryota > Viridiplantae > Streptophyta > Magnoliopsida > Gentianales > Rubiaceae > Coffea > Coffea eugenioides. The sequence goes on from NC_040040.1 coordinate 54,175,331, forward strand.
GTTTGTTTAACGAGTGCCGATAGAGCACTCGTTAATATATACTTTAGGTGTTATATTTTTTAAAATATAAAATTAATTAGAAAAAGCAAATAAATATAAGGGAGGATAGAAAAAATTAAATAGAAAAAGTATATAAATACAAGAGGGAATAATAATTGTTAGTATTCGTAAATATATGGTAGATTAGGTAAATGCTAGGTGTGTCAACGAGGGCACCCGTTGGAAAAACCCTTTTTTCATCTCCCACTTTTAAAATGTTAATTTTATGTTCCTTACAAATTTAAATTAATAAAATTTGATCCCAACCTAAGTTTTCAACTACTTTTTAGTTTGAAATTATGATATGACTCACATGTAGTTATTTTTAGGATACAAAATATTAGACCCCACTTTTTTAGTGGCACAAATGTATATAAATTAGGTTATATCCCACTTTTTTAGAAGAAAAAATAAATACGGTTCAAGTCAGCTCTTACTTTTTTAGGGATAAAAGTGAATATCGATCAGTTTTTTGTTTAACTATAAATGGGATCTTACCTTTTTGCCCCTAAAAAAAAAGATCATGTATGGGTCAAGTGATAAATTCAAGGTAAAAAATTGTCGAAAATCTAAGTTGAGACCAAATTAATTTTATTGACTTGATTTTGTAAGGGACACAAATTTATTATTTTAAAAGTGAAAGATGAAAAAATTCATTTGGCAAAATGTGAAAGTCATTTTGAACAATTTTTCCAATTTTTTTTATTCAAGACATAGCCAAAGAGTAAAGAAGGGGTCTATAATTCTTTCTTTGTCTTTTTTGTCTAAATCCAATTTTCAACGAGCAATATAAACAGAGGAAGAATAGAAAATTCGGTTCGTAACAATGTTCAAAAAAAATTTCACTTTCGAAGAAGATGTTTAACAAGGCATGACCGGTTTGTTTTATAAATATACACAGATCTCAAAAGCCTTGAGCTTCCAACATGTACATATGGCACCAGTAATAGTAGTATTTATATCACGTTAATGAAAAAATTCAATATATACAGGTATACGTTCGTAAATCTCATAAGAGTAGTCAAGATTTCAATTTTTTTCCTTCTTAGTGAAATGTTGAATTTCAGCAATTGATCAACCTCATACACATATCAAAACCCTTGTGCATACATTTGAAATTATTCCAAATCCAAATACAGTTCCAGCGAATTTTTTCCTTTTTTTTCCTATCCCAAATCATATTCATTCGAAAGTAAACAAGGGAAATCCACCCAGTACAAAGTTCAAATCCAGTACAAGACTGCAACTAAACAAATCTAACCAGAAATATAGTAACATAAGAAAACCAGATTCAACTACATTTAAGTAAAAATTCTTTCGTCTAGATCCCAACTAAGGCTAATCTCCCAGTTCCTCTTGGTTCTTTCAACTCGGTGCCAGTCAACCATTGAAGATCGATCTCGCATCCTGGATGTTTCTTTGTAGAACAACATTACAAGGGCAGCAGTTATGCTAAAAAGGCATCTGGTTCCTAGCTAACCAAATGTAGCAAGTGTTAGCGGATAAAGATAGCTTGCAAAAGAGATCACAGAAGGAATTACTGCTGTAATGATCACACCACCAGTCCAGCTCTGATCCTGCCACGAAGCTTAAGGACCTCTACATAGCAATCAGGACTGAACTTGCCTCTACATTCGACAAGATAAGTGACATCGAAAGAACAAGTGATTAGCGGATTTTCGTGGTGTTGGAGGAAACTTCTGTATCTTAGGCCACTAGCTCAGCTGTTGAAGCATCAATTGCAGGTACAAGCAGCACCTTTTTCTGGTGTGATAATTGGCATACACAAGGTCCTTTGTATTTGAAATACGCCCATGCCTATGTCCTTGCTCTAAAGTTATAAAATCGTGAATAATGGATGCTTTGCTTGGCCCAAATTAGAAGAATTAATTTTTGGTGTTTGAATTTCAACAAGTCACTCCAGAAAGTATGCTGCAACAAGTATATATGTCAAACCATGTTAAATGGAATGCCCTCTCTGGGAAGTCAGACATGCAAGAAAATTTATCAACAAGGGAACAAAGTGAAATGGTTTCAGCCGGTGTGGGGTGCAGGATGCATTCCTAAGTATGCGTTTATAATGTGATTAATGGTGCAGAAAAAAAGCTGATGATGAAAGATAGGTTGCTGAGTTGTGGTATTGCAAATATCTCATCTAGATGTGTATTGTGTGATTTGGTAGATGAAAGCTTGGGATATTTATTCTTTGAATGTGCATTTCCTAGATGTGTATCAGATACGGTGCTTCTCATACAGAGGTTTTTTTTACCATGAGTCAAGAAATGGAACAGTAGTGCAATAATTTGGGTGGGAAATCTTTTGGTGCAAAACTCAGAAGATTGATGCTAGCTGTCATTATGTGGCATCTGGCAAGAGAAAAATAGGAGAGTATTTCAACATACTATTGCAACTTGAAAGCACTGGTAGAGTGCTTCATGTCATTGGCAAAGTTATTCAGAACTGTGCGGTGTCTTGGCCGAAAGCTCCACGTACTCGGGAGAATTGGCAGCTGGTGATGGAGTGGGGATTACCACAGGACTGCTTACTTTCATTGAAGTAGTAGGATTTTTCCACTGTAAAGCTTACTTTCATGATCAATAAAAGTGCTCATTTTGGTCAAAAAAAAAAAAGGGGAAGGAGATCAGCAGATTCACGAGCCTGACCACAAAGTACAAACACCATCAACTGCCAGTCCCCTCTTGAATCTAGCTACAATAGATAATCTACCCTTACAAAGTAACCAGAATACATAAGCAAACTGCGGAATAAAACCCTTAAACCACACTAATATATGCCAAGACTACAGCACATTGTTGTTAACAAGCTAACTAGTGATCAAATTCATGAACTTCAAAAAGATGTTTCTGATGTTGAAGTGCAGTTAGCACTATTCTCAATGCAACAAGGCAAGGCACCTAGACCAGATGGTTTTCCTGTGGAATTTTTTGTGAAGAATTGGGGTGTAGTGCAGGCTGACTTTATTAAAGCTGTGAAACATTGCTTTGGAAATGATAGTCTACATACTCGTCTGAATAGTACAATTATTTCTCTCATTCCAAAGGTTCCTAATCCATCTACTATGCATGAGTATAGACCTATATCTTGTTGCAATACTGTTTATAAGGTCTACTCTAAGATTTTGACAGAGAGGATGAAAAGAATACTACCAGAATTAATCAGTAATAGGCAAAATATTTTCTCAAAGGAAGGATGATCTCTGATAATATCCTATTAATGCAGGACATTGTTATTGGCTATCATAAGAAAAATGGACAAGCTAAATGTGCTGTGAAAGTAGACATGATGAAGGCTTATGACACTGTAAGGTGGGATTTCTTGTTTGCTGTTATGGAGTGTATGAATTTCCCTGAAAAATACATTCAATGGGTGAGCAAAGGTGTATGCATGGCTAGATTTTCATTAAACATGAATGGGGCTCTTGCTGGCTATTTTTCTAGTACTAGAGGTTTGAGACGGAGACCCCATTTCTCCATATCTCTTTCTTTTAGCAATGGAAGTCTTTTCTCTCTTGTTTGATGAGGCGACTAGGATACCTGAATTCCAGTTTCATCCTAAATGTCAAGCCCTTGAAGTTTCTCATCTCATATTTGCAGATGATTTATTTCTTCTATCAACTGCGAAATCGAGATCTATGAATGTAATGAATTCAGTTCTTTTGGAATTTACTGCTTTGTCTAGCTTATCACCCAATCTACATAAAAGTGAGATTCTCTTATTAGGGGTTAGTGACGAGGAAGGAATGGAATTGTGCAAGATTCTGGCGATGAAGAGAGGATATTTACCAATCAAATATTTGGGAGTACCTTTGCTAAGCACAAAGCTTTCATTGAAAGACTGCTTTCCTATTATTGAGAAGATAAAAAAAGAAAATTATGTGGTGGAGCTCAAAAGCTTTGACTTCTGCTGGTATGCTTCAGTTGGTAAAGTCAGTACAGCTGAGTATGCAGGAGTAGTGTATTCTTATTACCTCAAGCTGTCATACAGAAGATTGAAGCCATGCTCACTGCATTCTTGTGGAAAGGTGAAACCTCTGCTAAACATGGAGTTAAAGCATGGTGGGAGGAAATAAGCAAATCCGCTCAACAAGGTGGATTAGGAGTGTACCTGATTTGGCCAGTTGGAATAAAGCATTGCTATTCAAAGATATTTGGGACGTAGTATGCAGGAAAAAATCACTTTGGATCACTTAGATTCATAGTGTGAAGCTCAAACATCAATATTTCTGGGCTATTCCGATTCCTCAGTCATGTTCCTCGTTTTGGCGAAAGTTACTTCGACTTAGATTCATAGTGCATCCTTATATTATTTCAAAGATCAATAATGGTGAGAACACCTTTCTCTGGTATGATAACTGGCACCCTAGAGTACACAGCCTATGGTCCTGATATAATAAGACAGTTTGGAAGCGAGCTACAAGCTAGAGACTCTTCTATTATAGAAAATGGCGATTGAAAGATTCCCACAGGTAGAAGGAGAACAGCTGATATTGAGGATTTGTACAGCTCCTCCCATCTGGACAATCCTTGAATGTTAACATCCAAGACTCGGCAAGATGGTTGGCTAGTAAGAATGGTACCTTTTCTATTAAATCTGCAGTTGAATTGTTAGACCCTCAATATGTTGAAGTTCACTGGCACCACCTTGTTTGGTTCAAAAAGTGCATTCCAAAGTACTCGTTTATCCTGTGGCTGCTTTTGAAGAATAGGTTAAGCACGAAGGACGGCTTGAATGTAGAGAGCCTGCTCTACACAGGTATATCCCTGCTAATAGCTTCATAGGCTGGCATAACGTTAGAATCCTTCTTGTTACTAGGTAAAGTAGGAGTTAATTTTACGTGGCTCCTTATTTACTCTTCTATGTATTCTCCACTACTTGTAAGATTACACCTATATAATCTCCACGACTAATATATGGTTATTCATGATCTAGTTATAGCCATCTTGCAATAACTAACATACAGCTACCCAAGTAAATGGTATTATCTACAGCATCGAGCAAGTGCTCGCTTGTATGTATTTTTGGGTTCAATCAATACAATCCTATTGTTTCGACAAAAAAAGAAAAGAAAAGTAAATGGTATTATCTACATCTCTTCTTATTAAATAATTTTCATTTTTTTACCCTCAAATGTCAAGTACAGGATTCGAATGGAATGCTAAAACAAACAACGAAGAAAACTTTAAGAACTCTCTGCTGATTAATTAGTTGATTCCAATGGTTAAATTTATAGCTACAAGATATCAAAATAATAGGAAAATAACTGCTAAGTTTATATCAGTTGTTATCATCGTTCTTTATTGTTCTCATTATTTGTTTCTTGCAACATCGTCTTACAAAAATTTCCGGCTACCACATATATAACTAAGTTCCGTACCTTCAAACAGATCGGCACTGAGAAAAGTGCCGATCTCCAGAACACGTTATCTCCAGAAGTTTCTCTTATCTGTGATATCATTGGATGAAGTTAATTTTAAGAATTAGTAAATTTCACCAATATATTTATTTGTTTCACAAAGATCTTATTTTATTGTAGCAATCTTTTTAAAATAATTCAAAAAATTCAACTATGATTTTGACAGGTAATTTATCTTTTCTTTCTTTCATAACCATCAAATATATTCTCACTGTTCACATACGAATTTATATGCATAACTTTTTCAAACTCATATTTTTATGCTGAACTTTTAATTGTATTTTTAAAAAATTCATATGATATACAAACGTATAATATCTCGTAATATATTTGTCCCATATAATACTAAATCTCTCCCTAAGTATGAATAGTATAAAATATGAATTAATTTTCTATACACTGACAGTATATGTAGCATCAATTTTGGATGAATGACAACTACATAAAATTTAAATTCAAAATTCAACTTTTGTACATGTGTCATAAATCCAACGGTGATAATGTATACATTGTCAGTTTATATAAAGTTTACTCGTGAAATATTGGTTCATTTGTTGGAACAAATTGTGTAGTAACTATTCTTACCAGTTTAATAAATTATTTGGTACCTGGGCTCCTGGGTCAAGGCATTTTTTTTTTTTCAACAAACGATACCATTGTGTAGATATGAATACTTTACCTTACAAGGATTAGTTACAAAAAGGGGATACTACCCTCATATCCATCTTAACCAAGTCAATCAGCCATATTGGGAAATCGTGCTCCCATTCAATATCATGTACTAGCTTTACTGCATATTGTGCTAATGCATGGCTGATTTGATTTTCAGTTCTAGGTATAAACACAAAAGAACAGCTTTCAAAGCCTAGACTAAGTTCCTGTACGTCTTCTAATATCGTTGCAGTCATGTATTCATATTCATTGCTTCTAGTAATCTGCTCAGTCATGTAATCTGCTTCTAGTAATCTGCTCAATATTAAGTGAATTTTGTTTTAGGGGGAAAGCCAATTATAATAGCTTGCTAGTTGGGGGTTTTCGAGAGTTGTAACACCTGAAGTTGTAACCATGTCCTATTATTCATATAGGCATTTGTACCTTAAGCTTTTATGATTTTCCTTGCGATTGAAAATTGTAGTAAGAAACTAAAGAAACAATTTATAAGAAATGATAATGAGGGCTGTAAAATGCCAAATAAAACTCTATTTATGCGTATTCCAGATCCAAAAAATCCATAATAATAGATTACAACCCAATTGTTGGGTGCAATCGGTCCAAACATTTGAATTTATTAGGGTCTAAAGTCAAAAAAGATAATAAAAGGGGGGTGGTGGTGGGGCGAGGGGTGAAATGATATTTGACCCGTTGAATAATGGTGCATGGTGTGCACCTAAGCATATCAATGGTTAGGGTCTAGTTTGGATTCTTTTGATTTAGATCCAAATTTATTAAATTTAATTAAATCCAGATTCTTATGGGTCTAAAAATGTAAATTCAAATCCGACACTCATGGGTTTGAGAATTCAATGGGTGTCCATGAATATTTTTCTGAACATACAATAAAAAATTAAAGTAAAAATATTTTAAAAATATATAGAGTTAAAAAATAACATAGATACCATCTAATTTTTATTTTCAAATAATAAAATTAGCATTTAAGATGTTGAATGCAATATTATGTACTCAAAAAAAGAACTATTATTAACTAAAGATAATTATTTTCAAAGTTTCATCTGCATCTTTCAGTCAATCTTTCATTTATTTGCTTTTATTATTTTATAATATATATATATATATATATATATATATATATATATATCAAGATTTGTGACTCTTATAGGGTCTAAATCCCCACGCAATTGGCCAAAATTGAAAGTGCGGTATAAAGTGGTAGAATACATCACGAGTACTCCATTGGCTCGAGTGTCTAAGCAAATCTGTGTCCTACTTGACCGAAAACTTGGAATAATTCTCTCAGGTCCTAACTCCTAATCAAATAATTGACAGGCCTTAGTGTTCAAACAAGAACAGCCATACTTGGCTCATTAAAACGACAATTGTGATAAAGCTGAAGTGCACGTAACATGCCAATAGCCACCACTATTTGTCTCAGCTGATGTATCGACAGTAATCTGCAGGCCGATATTTTCTTGGGATAACAATAGCGGCAAGTTGCACAAGAAGGCGAATTCCACGGAATCTTGTACAACTTCTGGGACTAGCTTGTCAAAAGAATTGATGGATTATCTCTTGCTTCAGACAAAAAAAAGAAAAAGAAAACCCAAAAACACTCAAGTCATACAATTCCTGCTTCCAATTGTTTCCGTCTCGCCAATCACTCAATTGTCCTCTCCCAACCACCCTCTTCAAATATTGTGAATAATCTCATGTAAAGTTGAAAATTATTTATTAATCAAGGGGGTTATGTATGACTCTGTTTGAATTCGAGAGTTTTTAAAAATTAATTTTTTAAATATTATTAAAATTTTTAAAAAGTACTCTAAAAGATACTCTAAAAAGTAGTCTAAATTTTTTGTAATGTTTAAAAAATATTCCAAAATATATTCTAAAAACTCTTCTACTCTTAAATATCTTAAAATATTTTCTAAAAATATCCCAAAATATACTATAAAAACTCTGCTACAGTAAAATTTTTCAAAAATATCCCCAAAAATAACTACTCCAAACGGACTTAGTCTTCCATCACACTGTCTTATAAATAACCATTTTTTTTTTAATTTTTATACATCCCTCCTACTGAGCAATTGCTTTAGAACTATTTATACTCAAAGTTAACTACTACTTGAATATGAAACAACTTTAAAAAATTGAAAACTAGAAAACTCAAAATGAAATTTCTCTTTGTATAATGATATCAATTTAGGATTAGCACTATCATATGAAAGTTACAAACACATGCAAAAGTTTCTCAATCATTACTTCGCATCGCTTAGGATTTTAAAAATTTGCAAAGTGTTAAAACTCAGCGGTAGGAAGTATCTTAAATATAGAGATAAGAAAATAGAATAATAAAAAATTTGATTAAATTAGTGGCAAAAAGTGTCCTGTAACTTTTAAAGTCATAGTCAGTTTGTAAATTTTTATTTTTCATGATTTTAAGGATACAATGTTGCCTACTCGCTATAGGTTTTGATTCTACCAAAGCTAAGTTCTTAAGATAGAGATCTTCTCGATGTGAAATTCTGAAAATGGACGGTGCTATTGCTGCCATAGAATAAATTAGGAGTTTGTAACATTCTTAGTTTTCATCATTTCGATCATTTAAGGGTACAATAATTGTGTTTAGATAATAAATTATTTGAAATAATTATAAAAATACTATAATACCTTTATTGATGTGACGATGAAATAAAAAGATAGAAAATATATTTATGATAAGGTCATATCCCACTGCTCACATCTTGGTATTCTCATCAATTATTATCCAGAAAAGAACCCAAGTTTTGTTCAAATCCACCACGCAACTCAAACTCAAGCTCATATTCAAGCTCAACGAAGTCTAAATATTCGAGTTCACTTCTTTCTGATCAAATTTCCATCAGACAAAGACCATCATATCTTACTTCCAGCCAGAAGATGGAGATACTGATTGCTTTAATCTCAGCACTTCTAATTATCGTCCTAAGCGTTCTCCAAACGAACAGGAGGAGATCATCAAGACCAAAAAATCCTCCACCACCAGGTCCTCCGGGGATTCCAGTCATTGGAAACTTGCTTCAGTTTGATACCTCAGCCCCTCATGTATACCTTTGGCAACTTTCCAAAATATATGGTCCTCTCATGTCTCTTAAGCTTGGATCCTTTCCACTGCTTGTGGTTTCATCCGCAAGAATGGCTGAAGAAGTTGTGAAAAACCATGACTCGACATTTTCTAGTCGCCCACTCCTCCTAGGTTCCCGAATGCTTTCTTACAACGGCTTGGGTATCGTCTTTTCTCCATACAGCGAGCAGTGGAGAGAGCTGAGAAAGATTTCTGTTCTTCATCTCTTCAGCAACAGAAGGGTGCAGTCATTTCGTGGTATTCGTGAAGATGAAGTCTCCCGGATGATCAGAACGATATCCAAGGAAGCATCTTCATCTCAAGTGACGAATTTGAGTAAGACTTTAATATCACTTTCAAGTACGTTTATCTGTAGAATTGCTTTCGGAAAGAGGTATGATGAGGAAGATCAACAAAGAAGACGATTCCATGATCTCCTCCAAGAAATGCAGGCTGCATTCGTGGGGTTCTTTTTCTCAGACTATATTCCTTCAATTGGTTGGCTTGATAGCCTCAATGGGATGCGTTCTCGACTTGAGCGGACTTGCAGTAAGTTAGATTCATTTCTTCAAGAACTCATCGACGAACACTTAAATCCAAATAGGCCAGAGTCCATGAACGGTGATATCATTGACATCATGCTTCAATTACGGCAAGAACAATCAACTTCCTTTGATCTAACGCAAGATCACATCAAAGCGATGCTCATGGTGATTAATTACCTGTTCAAAGGACCTACTCATTTTTTGTTTGGTAATATCGTTCAAAACGTCTTCCACATTTTAACAAATAAATTTTTTCGTCCTTCACTTTTGAAATTATAAATTTACGTTCCTTACAAAATTAATTTGATAAAATTTAGTCTCAACTTAGGTTTTCGATCATTTTTTTTACCTTGAATCCATTATGTGACCTACATATTGTTATTTTTTTGAAGCAAAAATGTTAGATCTCATTTATAATTAAATAAATGACCTGATCCATATTAACTCTTGCATATAAAAAAGTAGGATCTGGTTTAATCTATATTCATTTTTGCCATTAAAAAGTAGAATCTAGCCTTCTTGTATATACAAGATAATTGCATGTAGGTCACATAGTGATTTTAGATTAAAAAGTGGTCGAAAATTTAGATAAGGAAAAAATATTATTAATTTGAATTTGTAAGAAATGTAAAATTAATATTTTAAAGGTGAGAGACGAAGAAATTCATTTGAAGAAATGTGGGAACGAATGATTTTTCCTTGTTGTTTTTCCTTTTAAGAAATTGATCAATCCGACTTTGCTAATCTGTTTCAATATATCATTGTAGGATGTATTTAGTGCAGGGTCGGATACTGCTGCAGCTACAATAATCTGGGCAATGGCAGCACTGATGAAGAGCCCTGAAGCAATATTGAAGAAGGCACAAGCAGAGATTAGAGGTGCACTTGGAAATAAAGATAAAGTAAACGAAGATGATATTCAAAAGCTCCCTTATCTCAAGGCAATTGTCAAGGAGACCTTCAGATTGTATCCTCCAGCTCCACTTTCAGTTCCAAGACAGACACTAGCAAATTGCATAATAAATGGTCACGAAATCCGGTCCAATTCTATAGTTTACACGAATGTCTGGGCGATTGGAAGAGATCCCGATAATTGGGAAAATCCAAATGAGTTTTTGCCTGAGAGATTCTTGAATAGTAGCGTAGATATGAAAGGGAAAGACTTTCAACTGATACCGTTTGGGGCTGGGCGAAGGGGCTGCCCTGGATATTCTCTGGGACTAGCAATGGTGGAAGTTGGACTTGCCAATCTTCTGTATTCTTTTGACTGGGAATTGCCTTCTGGGATCAAGAAAGAAGACATTGATACTGAAGTTTTACCGGGTCTTACAATGCTTAAGAAAAATGATCTGCTACTTGTCGCAAAAAATGTGTGTGCGCAGCAAGTGTCAAGTTCTGGCATCTAAATACTTGGGACCATGTATTCTTTGCTGTGGAACTTCCTTTTTTTTTCTTCCCTTCTTATGTTTAGTTTCTTTTGTGACTTGCTTCTAGTCATATAATTATATTCAAGGGTCTGTTTGGAACATAAGTTTTTTGATTACGAGTTTTTTTAAAAACTTTAATTACAATTATCTCAAAAAACTCTACAAATTTTTTAAAAATGCATACCACAAATGCCCAAACACATACCAAAAAATTTTCCCTTCTTTCTTCTTCTACCTCCCCACAACTCATTCTTCCACCACCTCCACCAATAGCCGCCGCCGACCGCCACTCCACCGGCGCTAGCATCAAGGCCCGATGACTCTTCTTCTTTTTTTTCCCCTTTCTTTCCTTTCTCCCCCTCTCTCTTTCTCTCCTCCATCTTCCTCCTCTCCTTCCTCCCCCCTCCCCTAAAACCTTGTATAATAGTATAGGAAAATTATGTGGATAAATATAAAAATCACAAGAGATTAAAGTGAATATTTATACAAATTATAAGGGTGTTATATGGATATTAAGACTTTATCACATGTTCTTTTAAAATGTGTTTGGTATAAATGCTGTAATTGGTTGTACATTCCGTTTATTTTCTACTTTACAATTTACATAAAACCACGAGGGTTATATGACTATTTTAAAACTTTAAGAGGTTTATCTAGTATTATGTAAATCTGCATTGAGGGTAATAAGTAATTTATCCTATATTTCATAAGAGATGGGCCTTTTAATATCCGTGACTAGGTCCAAGCCATCTACATAGATTGGCTTGGTTTGATATGGGGGTCCAAAAAACTAAGCCCAAGTTAAAATGGGCTGCACTTGGATAATGGTGGATATGTTCAGCCTTGTCTTTTCCCGACCCAGACAATTCAGCCATGTTATATGCTACTACTTACTAGTTAATTTTTTTTTCAAACAAACGAGTCAATTGCAAGATCTTTGATTGATTGTCAATCATTTCCTCCTCTTTCTTCTCCTTGTGAGGTTTAAAATCTCCATTGGGAAAAAAATAAAAAATAAAAAAAGCACTTCTTATTAAATAGTGGCTATATTAATTAAGAAACTGTGATGCTAATTATGATAATTGTTGTATTTAGTATCTGAAACTTGGTTTCTATTTTGGTAATACCGTCCTTTGATATAAGTTGAGAACAAAGCAAAATGTTCATAAAAGCTGAAGGACATATGAGCAAATTCACCCTATTCCGGTAAGGAAAATCGCAAAAAAAAAAATCCTTCACCTTATCTCTATGGTTTAGTCTAACGTCCTCAATTCGAAGGCCAATTTGATATGTTTTAGATAAATTGTTTAAGCAAAATGTGATGCAAAACCTTCGACTTTCGATAGGTGAAGTCATGGAAGATGCAAGCGTGCAATTATTGGGGTTATAAAACCAAGCAATTCCAACATGCATTAGCTAGGTCAGTGCTGTACAAATTATTTCCAATCAAACTTTTGTATAAAAAAACCAAGGAGTATGCAATTGGGATTCTTAATAATAAATAGGAAAGTAGTACATGTTTAAAATTAGGGTTAATCACCAAAATTCAGGGAGGTGGTTAGACCGAGATGAAACACATCGTACTTTGCAATTGATTATTCTTCTTACTTATTACATAACTAGAATTTTGTTTGTGTCTTAGCACAGTCTGTTTTTTTATATTTATTGTGAATTTATACAAATATGAATAATTTAAATACAAAAATTAACAACAATCCTACATGTTCATTCATATTAACTTTAAAAACTTAATGTATTCTTAATGTTCAATTATTTACTAATTTTTAAAAATTTCTTTACATACTTTCATCGTAATATAATAGTATACATCAAATAATGTACCCCATATTAAAAACTTGGTGGATATTCTTTATTGTATAAATATTTTTTTAGATAATAAAAGTTTGTATTTTAGAAGATAATAACAAGAAGGGAAAAGATGATGAATGATTTGAATACTAATCAATGATATGGTGGTGAAAGGTAGTAATTTATGGAATATGTAAATTTTCAATAATTGTGATTTGCAAAAGATTTTACTATAGTTCTATGTAATAATTTGATAAAAGCAGAAATTATTAAGATAAGATTAGTTGTTTTTTAAAGTTATTTAAAATTAGAGATAATTTTTAAACATATAATACAATCGAAATAGGATTCAATATAGGTAAAATTCAAGTGACCTAATCAATACTGTCATTTTACGAGTATCCTTTATCAACCAACTTGTTCCTTACATAACCGTCACTGAGGGTATAATACCCCAATTTCTTGATCCTAATGGCCTCCTACCCTTTTCTAAAAAATTAAAGATAAACTAACTAATTCTTTTTGCAGAAACATGGCAGATGGAGGAAACTCATCATCATACCATCCAGAAACGAAACAAACAAGTAGTTGTTTATTTGACCGATACTATAATTGGGAGCAAACCTGTGATGGAGAACTAAACAACAATCAAACTATCAAGTTGTTGGCTTGTTGCCAAACTTTCTAAAGCAGCAACTATGTTTGCAAACCTACATTTTAGGATGGCAACGGACGCGTTTCAAAGCCTGCTCTGTTGTCATAGAACTCCCTCCCCCGACCTCAGTCCACCCTACTTCCTTCGTGGGTGCCCATAAGGGAACCTTTATATATGTTTTTTTAGCATCATTATTATTAGAAAAGACTAATATTTCCGTCACTATTACTATTAATAGTACTATTACTTGTATTTTGACCAATGCTATGCACAGGAATCTAATATAAAAAAAATAATAAATGAATTATTTATAATAATTATATGAAAAAATGGTTAAAAACTCAAAAAAGTAGTATTTGATTATCTAATTTATTGTGTATTTGTGTATTTTATCTAAAACCTTAAACTATACTAAAAAATATGTAAAAAGAGACCGTTTTTATACTTTAGTAGGGCTGTGCTAGACATGTGAGTCATGTTTCAACAAGCCCAAACTAAACTCACAAAAAGGTAAAATTTCTTGCTTTTGGACTTTAAACTCACAATGTGAGGCTCATACTTAGATCACAAAGATATTAGGACTTCATGCCTAATTCGTGCTCAACCTAAGTTCATGATGAATTTATAGTTATGCATATGTTCTATTGTCATTTGTTTTAGATTTTGTAAAATCTGATTATGAGAACTATTATAATGTTTAATGAAAATCAACAAAAAGCTACTCTTTGATACATATTGAATATAATATTTTTAGCTATTCAAAATTTATAAACTAAATATAAATGCAAACAAAAAATAAAAAGCTAACTATCTAAAATCAAAATCTATAACCAGCTAAAATAATCAACAAGAACAAGCCCATAATGTTCATATAATATTTTATGATTACAAAAATTATAATATATATAGATTATAATAGTCATAGTTATACAATAATATACATAATTACAAATAAAAATATATAAAACATATATTTTATATACTTAATTTTTGGGTGAACTTCAATTGAATTGAGCCTAAATAAGTTCAAGTTCGATTCGTAAATAAATCAGGTCTTATATTGGAGTCCAAGTTAATTCCAATCCAATAATCTACAATGCTCAACTCTAAATTTTTCAGGCCTGTTCGTTGGACTCCAGCTGGCCCAGTCTTATATTTTAAGGACTAAAGTGAAGCAAGTCTTACATACGTAGGATAGAATTTGTGCTTCAAGTACTACAGTGTCATACTTTGAAATTCTTTTACATGGAGTTCCCTAAGAGCATGTCCAGTATTGGAGTAGCAATTTACACATTTGGATCGGCTCTGGCTAACCTGTTTGGGAGTCTTCTGATGAATTTTGTCAATAGCATTACTGGTTCTGGGGGTAAAGCATGCTGGTTGGCCAACAGCCTGAATGAAGGTCACCTTGACTACTACTACTGGCTGCTTGCCATCTTAGGTTTCATCAACCTTTTCTATTTTCTGCTTTGCTACCGCTCCTATGAATCTCATCACAATAGGAATCTGCTTTGGTTCCAGAAGAACGAGCACGCACCTGATGCAATAGGATTCTAAATGAGACTATCACTGTTGGAAATGTAACGGCTAACCCCCATCACTCGCAACCCAGCGAATCAAGTCTTTAAACTTATCAAAAAATTACTTGACACCATATTCAACTCCCGTTTATGGGTGGTTAACTGGTTTGTGTTCCATCCCTCGATGTTTGTAGGACTATATCTCAAATTCATCATTGAATAAAAACGGGTCAGCCTGATTTTTCTAGAGCTCACATAGTCCATAATCATTTACTCCTTGTTCATGATGCTAAAAGAAGCAATAATGAATCTCATGGAGCATCTGTGCTGTAGAATGAGTCCAAAACATGCAGCCAAAAAAAACTGGTTCCAGAAATGTAGGACGATGTCGAAGGATAAATAATGAGTTGACTTTTGTAAAGTTTGGAGCATGATTAGTGTGTTTTGATTGATTGCAAGTATGAAAAATCAAAATGGTTACCAGAAGATGAACAATTTTTGAGAGACAAAACTATCTGCACAGTTTGAATTACTGAGATTTGGGAGCATAATCCTATTTAATCTCCAGTGATTACAAGTGCATCATTGTGTGTTTATAGGAAAAAACACACAAATGATTCCTTATGTTTTTCCTCCTTTTGGGCCGACAATTTAATTTGCACGGGAAAAACACGGCTATATAAAACCGTGACCCCAGTGTTTATTTCGTACCCTAAAGAAGTAACGAAACTAGCTCACAGCCGTTAAGCTAGGTATGCCCAGTCTTAGTCGGTTTATTGTACTGATAGTTTATTCTCATCCAACCATAAGGGGCACAAGTCAACATTACTGGACAAGCAAATTAATCAAGCTTTTAGAGCACCAATAATATGACAATATGGGAGGGAAATGGGACACCAAGTAGAATTGTGATGTGTTGTATTGAAGCTTGGCTGATTTATAACCATAACTTTCCAGTTTTGTTTCTTCATTGCAGTTGGGTCATCACTCCTCAACCAATCGTTTGTTGGAGCAATCTACCAAAACTTCTGGTACAAAACAAAATCTTCCACCAGTTCTTGTGGCTCATTCACACAAGATCACTGTTCAACTTTGGGGGACTAACTTGTCACTTCCATGATAGTTCCAAATTCTCAGTACCCATCACCAGGATGCGGATCTCTCCTGTTGTTGGCAATTGGCAAGAGTACCCATTGGTATGAAATCGGGATAGTATAGCTCAACTCGATCTCGATCATTTTTTTTAAATCAATAAATTTTGAAATGAATAGTTGAGATTGAGTTGGGTTGTATTGTTGGAAAAATGGAAAAATCCATTGTAGAGTGAATGAGAAAATCGTTCTCATAATGGCACTCTTGATAGAATCCAAGGATAATTATCTATCATTCATGTACAGATGGAGCTAAAGATATACTATATATTGCATGTAGTAGAAGCCAATAACATGGTCAACTTAACTTTATTTGATGCTAACTTCGCGCACTATTTTGCCAGCTAAAAATCCCATATAAGATGAAAAAGTAGATTTTGTTTTCGAGAACCTATTTCAATCTATTTAACCCAGACATAGTTTTGTCTGAATCCATTGGTAGTTCCAATTCTTGGATGCATTAAGATCGAAACTAATCGATTGAGTGATGAATTTATTATACTCAATTCAACTAGATTTTAACAAGTACATTACCGTATCAGAAAGGATATTATTCTATGATTGAATGCAAGTTCAGCATATTGATGCAAATAAGTGGTCAGGTGTTATTAAGCACATCTATTATTAGTAGCCAAATTTATCTTACAATGCTTTGCGTGAGATTGTGAAGATGATGGAATTTCAATGCTTGTTGTTCATCAAGACCACAATCGTATCCCAATTGAAATGAATCAACATTTGCGTGAGACAAAATTAATATTCCTATCCAATCCAAATCTGGTGGAGACCCAAAACAGAATCTCTCTATCAGAATTTGAACTTGGAGTTGTAATGTAATGGTGCCAATCATTACCATATAAAAAGTAGCATGAGTCTTGATACTTTGGAGTGTAAGTGTAAGCATCATTGTGATCTTAGTTTTTGTTTTTTCAATTATACCCTTGTTAATTGATGATTGAAATTTCATATTATGCTCTTTTTAATTTATTATGATGATTAAAATTCATTATATCATATCTATTGATTTAGAAGAAAATAACAATTCATCATCATTATTATTATATAACAAGTACCATGAATAGGTTTCTTTTGGCCACTGGACCAACTCCAATGGTTAGCAAATAATTAATTGTTGCTTACCGAGCAAATTTAGCTCATCCAACTCGAAAAAAATAAAAAAATTGTTCATATATCTAATTAAAAATCAAATAATTTCAGTGGCATTATCATAATTTATTTGTCATAAAAAAAGAAAAAACAAAAGAAGTAACTAGAAATATCAATATGTTTAACTTTTAGTATGACAAGGTTGTGTTAATTTATATTAGGTTTGGTGCAATTTTTATGATTATTGGTCCGGGCATGATGTGGGTCAAAAGTCGAGTTGAATATGAATTATTATTCGTGGTCCACGGCATGTGACTATTTGTTTAATTGTTTAGCCTTGATGTTGTTTTCATGGTCCTATTTTCTAAGACAAATTGGTCCTAAATTGTACATGTCTAATGTTTTTTTTTTTTGGTAATAAAAGGGACTATATATTAAAACAAACTTAAGTTATAGGTACAAAACGAGGGAAACAAATTCCCTTAAAATCTGCATCTACTAGACTTCTCAAAGCATAAGGAATACTTTCATAGCATACAAAATTCACGTCTTGTTGAGCACCCAGTTTTGCCAATCTGTCAGCACACTGGTTTGCTTCTCGATAAGCATGTCTAAGTATGACTTTCGGCAGGGCAGAGATCAGGAACCTGCAATCAGAGATAATTGAAGCATACTCATGAGTTGAGATATCTGCCGATTTAAGCAAGTCTAGAGCAGTTTTAGCATCAACTTCTAATTCAACATTTTGCAAGTTTAGAGAGGAAGCTAAGGATAGTCCATCCCTTATCCCCCACAACTCAGCAAGAATATTGGTAGCATGTCCCAATTTTCTGCTAAACCCAGCTATCCCGTGTCCGAGGTGATTTCTGATGTCTAATGTTTGTAACAGGTAAAAGTAGCCCTTCATTTTTTATTTTTTTTTGTGTGGTCCTTCATTGACTTAAATATGAATTATTATTTGTGGTCCACGGCATGTGGACTGTTTGTTTACCAATTGTTTGGCCTTGTTGCTTTCGTGGTCCTAGATTGTACATCTCCAATGACAGGTAAAAGTAGTCCATCATGGCGGGGTAGTTGTAGTGGAAAATATCACTAAATATGCCAGTGGATTTGTTGAGAGTTTAGGGGCATGTAATGCTGAAATAATGAATTTGTCGGTATTAAAACATGTTGGCACCGATCTTGAGTAACCAGAAACTACAAATTTGCAATATAGAGTTCCTGATAAAGTTGTAAAAATGATTCTTTTGAACTTTAGAGAATGAAGGGGATGTTAGTGACAATATATGGTTGTTCAAAGGGGAAAGGAAAAATGTCTAAGAAAATTATATGTGTTTAATGTTAAAAAATATGTTACTTCATTTCTTAGTAATTCTGAACTCGTATCCATATATTTTGCCTGAATCTACAACCGGACGATAACCCAAGTGCCCAAGAGACAAGGCAATTAGACCAACCATTAATTCATCAATATTTCTTGACCGAAGACTGCTAAATGATATAGAAATAACACACAAAATAATACAAAAAGTTCAATTTTAAAAAGGGTTTGTTATCACTTTACTCCCTTAACGTTTGGTGCTACTATCAGTTTTCTCCCTTAACGTTATCTTTTAGTCACTTTACCCCCAAGACTAACGGTCAAACTTAATGGAGTTTGTTAATTAAAGTAAAAAGACAAGTTTAGCCATAAAATTATTATCATTTTATCCCCATAAACTAGTCTCGTTATCAATTTTTCCCATAGAGTTATTTTTTAGGCAATTTATCCCACCATTAAACCAATTTAGCAAGTTAAAAAACTTTAGAAGAAAGTACCCTCCTCTTCGTATAATAAAAACAATAAAAAATTTAAAGTTGATTTTCTCCTCTTTAGTATCACAAAAAAAAGTGGGTTCCAAAAATATTAATTTTTTTCTTTTTGGCAATCTTATTAATATTAAATAAAATAGAAAGATCGAAGGGGGAGGGAGAGGGAGAGAAAGATTAGAGAGAGAGAAGAGAGATCAATTCTTTTTTCAGAAAATATAAGAGGAAAGAATTAAATACTTTTATTATTTAAATTATTTCACTTTACTGTTACCACACCAGATTTTAATCTAAATTCAACAAAATCTTAAATTAATATGAATAATGTTAGATTTTTTTTCTTTGTGCCAATATCTAATTTCTGTCCTCCTTCTTTCCTATCTTTTCTTCTTTTATAGTATTAATAAGTGTGAAAAAAAGAAAGTTGAGAAAACCTTTTTTTTATATTTTTGGAATCTGCTTAAAGTGAAAAAAAAAGAAAAAAAAAAAAAAAAAAATATTATTCTAATTTTTTTAAATTTTTAATTATATATATAACGTACAAGACAAATAAAAAAAAACCCAAAAAAGAAAAAAAGAAGAATAAAAGAATAATTATTCTAAATTTTTATTTTTAATTATATAAATAAGGGTAAATATATTTAAAATTTTTTGACCATAATAGTTAAATTAATGATGAAGTAAAGTGCAAAAAAAATAATGTTAGGAATTAAATCAATTATATCACTATAATTTAAAAGAATAAAGTAATAATAACAGTGTAGTAATGCTATAGAATAAAAGGGTATTTTTATCCAAAACTTCTTAACATGTTGAGTTGAAATACTTATGAGGGTGAAGTGACTAAAAGATAACGTTAGGGGGTAAACTGATAGTAGTGATATAGTTTAAGGGGGTAAAGTGATAATAATCCTTTTAAAAAATATACATCTCTTCGTACTATATATATTATATAAAAGGTACCATGAGTTTGGACTGTATGGGTAAGTTATCTTAGTTTTTGTTGCTCCAATTATAACCTTATTAATTGATGATTGAAGCTTCATATTATACTCTCTTTAATTTTTTATGATGATTGTTGTGATATTAGTTTTTATTAATATAATTATGCCCTTATTAATTGATGATTGATGTTTCATATTTTGCTCTTTTTAGTTTTTAATGATTTAAATTCATTACATCATTGATTTAAACGAAAATAATGGTTGATGACGAGACAAAATGTTAAGAGAGACTACGCAAGATCGGGTCTTTGTTTTCTATTCATCCAAAATACTATTCTTCCTAATAATTAGATTTATTGCATTTCAATAATAGCAATAACTGTAGCAGTTACGAAAAAACCGTAACCTTAGTTAAATTTGAATTATAAAGACAATAAAAAAATATAATATTCCAAATCAATGTGTCTTTTTGCATTCAATTTTCAATTTTTTATTTTCATTAAAAATTCTTGACTAGTCACAGCCTAATTAAATTTTTAAATCTTCAAAAATATTACTATTGATATCAAAAGAAGGTGCTCTTAGGATAACAGAATCTTCGTCATTTATGTTTTTTGTCAAATTTTGTCCAAAAAATTAAAAGATGAAAAAACAAAAGAAAAAAAAAGAAAAACTCTATTATCTCTACCAATAAAATTTGATTGAAGTTTCATATTATGCTCTTTTAAATTTATTATAATGATTAAAATTCATTATATAACATCTATTGATTTAGGAGAAAATAATGGTTCATTATTATTATTACTATATAAAATGTAACATGAATTTGGTACTTTGGACTGCAAGTGTAAGCATTATTGTGATCTAATTTTTATTAATCCAATTATGCCTTTATTAATTGATGATTGAAGTTTTATATTATGCATTTTTAGTTTTTAATTTATTATGATGATTAAAATTCATTATGTCATAGCTATTGATTTAATGGAAAATAATGGTTGATGACAAGATAAAATGTTAAGCATTAGAGACTAAACAGGATCTGGTTTTTATTTTCTATTTGCCCAAAACACCTTTCTTCCTCATAATTAGATTTATTGCATTTCAATATTAGCTGATGAGTGCAGGGTATACATATATCAATTAACTCATTCTACAGTCAAGTTTTACATTTATAATATCCTAAATACTCCATACGCAATTTTTCGCAGGTATACGAATCGTTTATTGAGCATAGGTGTATTAGGTGTCTTTCCCACAGGGAAGATTGTCAATTACCGATGATTTTCGAAATCTTTTATTATTTAGACTATCATAAATGTTAGAAATTAAATCTACACTATAAAAATCAAATAAAAGTAATAAAAATTCCTATAATACATCTACAATTTTGACATAATTTTAAAGGTATCTCCAGAATTTTTTTTGGAAAAAATGTGAAAGCATGGCTCACAAAATTTATATCATTCACTTTCCTCCTCTAGTTCCCATTTTCCTACCAACAGGGCCAAGTACCAATTATATCAGTCATTTCTTTTGGTCCCCACTCCCCAAATTCTCTTTACTCCTGTGGTCCCCCATTTCCCTTTACAACCGGCTCCTCTTCTTCCACACCCAAACCAACTACTTTTTCTTTTTATCACTTCATCCAATTATCATTTACTTCCTTTGTCCCCACTCCCCAATTTCCCTTTCCTCATCTGGCTCTCAGTTGTCCCCACTCCCCAACATACATACGAGAGCCATTTTTTTTTTCCATAACCAAAGCTTGTTACTCTTTTTTTTTTATCACTTTATCCTATTTAGAGATTGCACCAGAATCAATTGATCTTCTAGGACTTGGGTCAGCCACATTTTGCAGCTCTTTTCACCAACTTTAGAAGACCATCAAAATCAGGTTCTAAACAATTACTTATTATTATTATTATTTTAAATTTGTTTGCAAATATATTTCTAGAGCATGAGACTATTACTGTTTTAAAGAAATTTGAAAATTGATTAGTTAATGTAATAACTAATAAATGGGTTATTTGATAAATATTTTAACTTGTGAAATGGTGATTTTATGCATGAGACTTTTTTTTTTGCTTAAAAAATTAGAAAAAGAGTAGATAAAAAATTTTAGTGTTATTTTTGCCCCCACTAAGATTTTTTTTTTGGCTCTGCCCCTACCGAAGCATAACTTTGTTTATGAACTACAAAGCTTGCAAAGATAATCAAGGACAAACATTCACATTAACTTCCAAATCTTGTCATATTTTAGTCAAACCAGAGGTATTAGACCCAGCAAAAACATAGAACCCGCACTATAAACCCATAATCTAAAAGGAAGTTCTCTTTTGATGAGTTAAAGATCTTTTTTTTTTCTTTGTGAATTGCAGCAAGAAAAGGAAAGATTAAGAGTTACCTCCGGATGCTAGTGCAGTCAAAAGAAAGCAAGGTGCTCCAAGAAAGTTGTGTGGATTGCTGGAACGAAAACAGGAGCACTTTGCTGCAGAAATTTCAGCCTTGGCGAGCAGGCTACTTTGAGCCGAAATTACAGAGATCTGGAAATGTTTTTTCAAGATGTTTTCTGAACAAAAGTTATAGATTTACCAACATAGTGAGTGCAGAAACTGAAATAGAACCTAGAGGATCAAGAACAAGATCAGATTTGGGCCTCGAAATAGGCTTTTTCACCACTGGCTCATTTTCTGGAAAAATTTCTGCTCCTCTTTTTTTCCTTTTTCTCCCTCAGTTTTCTCTCCCTTTTTGTTTTTTTTTTCACTCCTCGCCGCCTCCCCTCTCAATCCCTTGTTATTAGCCCTTTTTATATGAAAACCAACCTCCTAAAACCCTCATCTAGATGGTGGACAAAAAAACTGATTTCTTTTGCATTTTTAGGGCCCTTGATCTTCATGTTTTCTGGATTCTTCTTGATAAATCTTGGAGATGTGATCTGGCTTTGTACTGAGGCATGGAGGAAAGAAAAAAGAATGCAAAAAGAATCGAGTAAAATGGGACAAAATTGCAGCTGCATATCTGGTGCCGTGGCATTGCTTCTGTACGAAGCTTGATGGAATAGCACGCGCGTGGGCAGAATTTTTTTTTTTTTTACAAAACTGACTTTTTTCATTTTTCATATTTCTTCTTTTTTTCCTTTTCTTTTTCTGATTTTTCTAAAAAAAGTGATTTTTATCAAGAAATAGAAATGAAACAAAATAAATAAAATTTAACTAAAATGAACAATAATAGGAATAAAAATGAAGAAAAAAAGGTAAAATTTTGGTGTCTACAACTTACCCCTCTTTGTCTGGATTTCGCAGAAATTCAAGACAAAGACGTAGACACCAAATTACTTATCTGTCTATCTCAACTGTAATTGAAACAACTACATGAATCTAATAGATTGAAAAATCTAAACCTAAAAAATAAAAGGATTTGTGGGATAAAATCCAACCCCAACAAAATAAAACGATTGATGGGATAAAACCCAAACCCAACAAAATAAAAACGGTCGGTGGAATAAAACCAAACCTGCCGAGATTGGTGGGATAAAATCCAAGTCCAACAAAATAAAAATGGTCGCTGGATAAAATCCAAACCCAACAAAATAAAAACGGTCGGTGGGATAAAACCCAAGCCCGTCGTGGTTGATGGGATAAAACCCAAAGCCAACAAAATAAAAATGGTCGATGACATAAAACCTAAACCCGCCGAGATTGGTGTGATAAAACCCAAATCCAACAAAGTAAAAATGGTCAGTGGGATAAAATCCAAGCTCGCCGTGGTTGGTGGGATAAAACCCAAACCCAACAAAATAAAAACGATCGGTGGGATAAAATCCAAACCCACCATGGTTGGTGGGATAAAATTCAAACCCAACTATACGCGATAAAATCTCAAGTCTGCAAAAAACAAGAAAAATACATGACAAATATGTGATATATAATTTAAGAAAAATATGTTGAATACAATCTCTGGGGTTTTCTCGAACTTGTGGAGAGTTTCCCTCGATTCTTCTCCTCGAACGCCAATCCAAGGGCTTCGCAGCTTGTTTTGGATCCACCACCGATTCCTTCAAATCTTGATATAGAAGATTTGAAGAACTTTAGAAGATATTTGAAGACTCAAGTCTTGATATCTGGGAGACTTGGAGAGCTTGAAGAGCCGGACCTTTGTAGCTTGGAGCTTCAATGCTTTGAGCGTATATGATGCCTCTTGAAGTCCCTCTGTGTATTCTGTTGTGTTCCTTGATTTGGTTGAGAGACCTCTATTTATAGCTGTAGCAAGGGGTAGAGGTTGAAGACCTGTGTACCACTTTACTGGTCTTGCAAGACGTGCAGTCATATTAGGACTGTGTCAGTCAAATATTATCTCTTCATTTTATTTTATTAATAAAGAGATAAGTAATTCATCGATTGGCCAGAACTCGTGGGGACATGTGACGTGGCGCCGTTTGACTGGCCAAGCTATTGCAGTATATAAGAAATATATTTGGATTAAACAACTCTAAATATTATTCCTTTAATAAGAAATAAATACTTAGATATTTATCCAATAGGCATGGGATATGATATGATATGGTTGGTGGAGATATCCTTGCAATTTGAATTGATTTGGAACACCTCACCTTGACACGTGGCAAAATATAATTGGCCATTTAATAACCAAATTTTCCAAGTGTACATGACATATGGCAATATCCGATTGGATAGAAACAAGCCACCAAAAATAATTTATAGACCAATGATAATTTTAAAAATTAATTAAAATTTCATTGTCTACAAATGCCCCCTCGAAACTTGTTCGCAAATGCTAAAGACTGAAGCAAGTTTTGAACGGACAAGTTTCGGCATTCTCCTCTTTTTCCTCTTTCTTTTTTTTTTTTCCAATTTCATTTGAATGCCGCAAGGCTGAGGTTTAAGCATCAGTATAGCCACGGGCCTTGATCAATCCATACCATATAGCCATGCAAAACATTTAAATCCCACCACCGCCCCAATCATCAAATGCCTGTACAAGTCCCGTAAGTCCCGAGACCGGATTCCAAGTAGCATATGAATTCCAAGATGATTAGGAAAGTTTCCAAGTCCCGTAAGTCAGATTCCATGTAGTACTTGAATTCCTAGTAGTATTTAATATCAATGATGATTAGGCAAGTCCCGAGGCCGGATTACTTCATATTGAAGTCCTATAATAGAGTCCGTGAATGGACTTAAAGCTTTGCAATATCAAAGCTTTTGAATTGATCATGAGATAACCGTGTGGGTGCCACTTAATCCATGCAAAATTCGGTGATATCAATCCCAGGATCATACCAAAGCTTCGTCGGACTATCAATTCAAGTAATTGTCTGTTCAATGTCATAGCTTTACTCAAAGCTTGGCAATTCAAATATCAATTCATGAGCTTTGTTCAGAGCTTTGCAATGCCGCAACTTCTGAATTGGTCATAAAGTGGCCACCAATTTTAATTATAACCATTTGTCTTCAAGAAGCCCAACGTATTCATTTGTAGAATATTGCATATCGTATGCCCAATCATCTACGTGCAAGGTACTTTAAAAATGAAATCACAGGGATCGAATTGATCTTCCATGCACCCTGCTTATCAACTACACACGGAACTCCACTGCTCCGAAATTCGAGATCATTTTTTTCCTTGTCAGCCTTGGGAACTCAAGCTGCAAACTGCTAAGAACTCCTCTAATATGACCAGGACTCTTGAACTGACAACCTCCATTCCTTGTTAGTTTCAAAGTCCAAGCAATTTAGAAGTCCGAAACCCAATTGCAATGGAGATCACCATCAGCTAATCTCCCAAAACTTACAAAGACTTCGCGAGAAAAATTCTCTTCGATCAAAGGAATCCCACCAGGAACCTAATCATATTCGGATTAAAACAACGGGCCTGCTCATCTCTTTTTTTTTACGATTGGTCCCCCGTTATAAATAGCTAAGTCCAGGTCACTAATTTCTTAATAATAGAGAACTTGAACGGGTTATCGTTAGTGTGGCTATTGCTATTGCTACTGCCGCTTGTTTGTTCGTCGAACACTGCTGCCGTCGCCTAGTACCAACCATTATTGCTATTGTCACTTGGTATCCACCCGCTATTTGCATCCTGACGAACACAGTTCTTATTTATCAGGTACCCAAAACTCTACCTCCAATACTTTATTGTTTGAAAGAAACTTCAGCAATGGCTTTTGCATGCTTATTTTGATTCACCCCTGGTGTCTCAAATGTGATTGGTACTTGGAATTTGCGGCTTACGCAGATTACGTGCTGAACCAGTAGGATAACACGGCCTTCTAGTCATTTCGGGGCATGGCTTCAATTTATTTCAAATCCAATATTTGGCGTCATATCTGATCTGCTTGTTTCCTCATTGCGCATTCAAGAATTTGGTTTCAACATCGTAGACTTGCTCCTTTGCGTAGTCTTATTGATAACCACCTTTGTCGAGACACTTATGAACTAGTCGAATTGGAGGTACATATACTAAGCTTTGCCTACTAAGCATCACATGTATCCCCTTCTTTATTGATTTCACATGAAGCTTCCCACCGCAAGAATTGATCATATTATGGTTGCCCGTCGTCTCTTAATGTGAATATTTGACATTTAGGTGCCCCAAGACTTTTTTTTTTTTACTCGCAATATTTAATTGTTACGAGAAGCTTCGGTCAATTGAGAAACTTAGAGCCTCACGGCCTTACCAAATAAATTCTCAAAATACCATTTGAGAATGAAACTTGGGTCTCAACTGAAAGACTAAAATTGACCGAATGGCGATTGGCTCGAAACATTATTCGAGATCATGTATGCCATTTAAATATTACTTGAGAACAAAGATTGGCTCAAAATATTATTTTTTTTTTAGCTATTCCTCAGGGCTGAAAATTTAATCTCAACTTCCATAACATTTTTTTTGTTTTGTTTTTTATTTTTTTTTTGCGTCCCAAATATTCCCATCATATGTGATTTTGATCCAAACTTCGTCAACTTGCTTCCTTATAGATAACCAAAGCTGTGCTTGAAGAGGAGCTTGAAACAATTTCGGGTATTTGAAGAAAGCCACCAATTAGGTAATTTGATTACCCAACTTTTGTAAGAAGTTCCTTTCATCGTCTAATACTTTCTTTTCAAAATTTCAGCAAATATGCAAATTAAGGACTACGCCACGCCATTGCCACATATTTCATTGACGGATGAACGGGGTGGACCTCAATCAAAGAGCTTGTCACTACATGTTTACAAACCAGCATTCGGCCCGCTCACTGAATCCTTCATACCCCTCGAAGGATGCTTTCATCTCGAAGATTGGACTAGCAAGTGGACTAAGGAAGTGGTGGCACCGTCGACTTTCTCCACTGCATCGAGGGAAGAAGAAGTGGTCGTATTAAACTCGTCGCTTCACAATGGAGACCCAGAAATAGCCAAATTCACGCTTCCGTTCGTGGGATTCAATATTGACAAAACTTCATGGAAGATCCCTTCGTCCTTCTTTGGCGAGGCGTGCTTCACTTCTCATTATTGGGAATGGGTCGAGAACATTCTTGGAAGGTATAAAGAAGTGCTCACCCGTGCTGACATATTTGAAGCTGTCTACGCGTCGCGATACTCCTACGACCGCTGTGAAAATATCTTGTGAGCTTTCTTCAAATATTGGTGCCACTCGACGAACACACTCCATATGCCTGTTGGGGAGTTGTCCATCACACTTTGGGACCTTTATCGACTTGGTGGCCTTTCGATCGATGGCTCGTTCTTTGATGAAGTTGTTCTTTCGACGCGGGAGCTCCTCACTCGTGACAAAGAAGGGAAGCCACTTCTCCCCGAGAGTTGCAGGCACCTCTTTTCCGCCTACTACTACCTTTGGACGAATGACCAAGGGGTATGGATGAAGGACTGGATTCGCTTCTGGTTCAAAGGAGAGGTTAGGTACAAGGCTCCTCCGAGTAGAGCGAATAGAAGGAAGACCACATCTAAACAAAAAATGACTTACAACCCTTCTGGAAGCGTGGAGCCTTACGACCTTGCCGATACGAATGACTTCAATGTCCATTTTGACACCCAGGGTATCCCAGGATCTCTAAGAAAGGAAACCTATATTGCGGCATTCATAGCGTGTTGGATTTGCAAGTTCCTTTTGCCAAGCAAAAAGGTCGATCGTATTCGCCCAAGTGTCTTCAAGGTTGCATGCTTAATGGCTACAGGGAAAATATTTTGTCTTGCAATTCCCGTCCTTGCGAGCATATATCATGGGTTGAGGAAGATCGTCCACGCCCCTAACATTGGAGAATGTGGGGTAACTTTTCCAATCCATTACGTCTATGCTTGGATTGGGCAATACTTCGATGTATATTATGAAAACAATCAAGTGAGTAGCCACCACGCGCGCATGACAAGATTTAGTGGTGAGAAAATGGCAATATTTTATGGCCGATCAGAAGCTGAGGAAATCTTCAAAGAAGTGAATCCTTTGATGCTTTCTAAATTGTGCTAGACTGAGAATGAAGAAAAGGTGTTGATCGATGATGGATCCTTATCATCAAGGCTCACGAGCTACTTCATTAGTCAACGCTCTTGCCATTTAACTTTACGTAAGGACAATACTTTCATTATTGAAAAATATAATCCTTGCAGGTTTAGCAGACAATTCGGCTTCTGTCAAGACATCCCCAACAACTTGAAAGAGATCACTCACACTTATACCTTGGGTGAGGCTATTCAACTATGGGATTCCTCAGTTCGCACGCAGACGCGGTCTCAGATGACTATGCCCACGCACAGGAAGCATCCAGTGATCACAAAAGACTATGACACCTGGTGGTCGACTCGGTCAAATAGTGTCTCTTCGACTTCCTTTAAATTTACCGTTAAGATCCCTCAGCAATCATCGAAGAAAGGTAGGGTCACCCCCGCCAACGACTCGGTGCATCACAATGCAGCTATAGAGATTGTAACGGGTCTTACCTCATCCACCTTGCGGAAGAACACAATTATTAGCAGTCCCTCGAAAAACATTACCGCAAAAAATAAGTTTTCCAAGGACTCTCAACAGGTCATCAAAAAGGCGCAACCGGTGATTCCAGCAAAGAAAAAGCCGCCCAAAATTTTCAAAATTTTTATCGGTGATTCGCACAGAAGAAGATGTCGAAATTGAAACGGTGGACGATCGTGACTCTATCGAGACCATAGAAAAGAAAGGGACTCAAGTTCAGGACATCGTACCTACTCAAGAAGGAGCCCATTCATTAGCGAGCGGTAGCAGTAGTCAAGACCGTCACTGGAACCGGTCAAAGAAGAGGACATCCTCTGATTTGGAGGAGGTTTCCTTTACACCACCGTCAATTGGAGTGTCGCCACTCAAGGTAATCATCTCTCCTTTTTTTTTTTTCCGCAAAAATTTTTTTTTTTTGTAACTTCATTTTTTCCCAGCCCCCGTTTCTTGAATTTCGTCAAGAAGGTGTTGGTAACAATTCACCACCCGAACTCGAAGCTGATGATATAATTTCAAATAATAAAAGTGACGAAATAGCTATCAGTACTCCAAAATAATTTGCCCCCAGTGGAGGTACCTCATCAATGTGTAAGAAGGAGTTAACTGGTTCGCACGAGACCCGAAAGAGGCCTAAACCAACACTGATTTCAGAATTTCATGGGTAAAAATTGATCCAAGCGCATCGAAAAAGATATTTGCAGAGTTTGTGGATGGATTTTTGCGGACAGATTCTTGACACTCCTATTGAGCATATCTCTTCTTTAAAAAAGTGTGCGGAGGAGATTATTGCGAAAATCACCAGAACGGATCCTACCAATGGTCTCCCTTTAAAAGATTATTTGTTTGAATTATTTGCCAAGGCAGAGACATATGATGTTTTGGCATCTTCATCATGGGAAAAGATGAGTAAAGAAGCACATACAGAACTCCTTTCCAAAGTGATCGCCCAACTTGAGAGAGCCAATGCGAAGGAAGAAGACCTGACTTGTCATCTGCAAAGTCTTGAAGAAAAGTTACAGTCCATTGAAGATAGAAAGAAAGTGTTGCAACAAGAACTTATCAATTTGGAGAACCAAGGCCTGGAAATCAGCTCAACTATCGATCAAAAGCAGGAAACCTTTGAGGAGATCCGGACTGAAGTAACCCGAGCACATGATAAGCTCTCTTCTATTGAAAGTACCGGCATCTTGACTGATGACGCAGTGAAAGAACTTGAAGACATGAAGTCTGCACTTGAATCATGCAAAATAGCGTTGTGGATTACAAATTTGACATTTAGACTTTTCACCATGTTTTTTTTTCTGAATTTGTTCCATTTTTTTTTCATGTAATGAATTTTTTCCTTTTTTTTTGAATAATAAAATGCTTTCCGTTCTTATCTTTTTTTTTTTAAGAGAAAAGAACCTTTTATTTTTTTTTTTTTTTTTTGCAAGGAACAAGGATTTGATTTGGAGTGGTGTAACTGAACTTAGAAGTTGCCCTCCAAGCTGCCTATGTATCCCAACAAGGGAATCAAGTCACACGTAGTTCCTGCCGTTCACATTTTAACCTCATGCGGGCCAGGAGTATCTATTTGTTTACCACCTTAGACTTGGTAGAGTGTTTCAGCAGTTTAACCACATACTACACTATTGGTGGTTGCCATCCACAGTTTTAGCTCATGCGGGTCAGGAGCATCGCGCGGTTCCGATTACGCATAGTACCTTTTTAGGTACTTGCCATTGATGGGGCCAACTCTTAATCCATCTTCAGCAACCAACTTGTATGAGCCATTCGTGTGAGAACCCTGAAAAATATATATATAAATATCATCTTGTATTTCGTTTGCATTTATTTTAGTTGCTTACCTTGAGATTTGAAATATTTCATATAATGATTAAGTGGCTAGTTAAATGCCTAATTGAATTCTTATCAAAATTTAGAAATTAAAAGTATCCTGATTTAATTAAGAATAACGTTAAATACTAATAAGAATGTCAGGAACCTTAATACTAAATCGTAATCGGCATATATTCGATAAAACAGTTTAAGTATACTAACGTATAATTAGGCTTTCAAATCACACTTGGGGATTATTGTTGGAAATAAGATTAGAATTGAGAGTTTAGTCGAGGTTAGGGAGCAAGGTGAAAAGACCAAAGTGCCCTTCACAATTTCACAAAACCTCCATTTCACCACAACCTCACCATGCACGGCCAAACACTCCCTCTTACAGCCTTCCACTGCCGCCCCAATTAGCCAACCACAACTTCACCAATTCTACAAGCAAACCAAATCCTACACTCCACCAATTCTGCCCACAAACATCTCCATAACCACGGCACCACTTCATTCATTCCACTTCACCTATCAAACCACAGCTGCACCTCACCTTCATTGTGGCATCCGAGAGCAAGTGAGTGAGAGCTGCTCCTCGTGAGTATCGACCAAAGGAAGAAGCCGCGAGCTGCAGTTCCATTTCGTTCCTGCCCTGTTCGTAAGCTGAGGGAAGAGATCAGGGAACCATCAACTCCATTTGCACCCAACTTCACGGCTGCAACATCACCAGCTTCCACCTCCATCAGTTGAAGCCACTACACCAAGCCAGAATCATCAAACCTGCCGTGTGTGTGAGAGCCGAGAGGGAGCAGAGATTTTTTAGAATTTCGTGTGTGAACTAGCTTGCTGTGAGGATTTCTCGAGGACACGGAATTCGACTCCCAACCCGTTATCTGAACTCCACTCTTGGATTTCTCGAGGACACGGAATTCGACTCCCAACCCGTTATCTGAACTCCACTCTTGGTGAGTGTCCCTGCCTGTTCTTTTCCTACTTGAATTAAGTGCTTTCTTGACTCGATATGTGATAATTTGCAAAGAAATGAGTTTTGATCCATCGAAGTGAGCAGTGTGTACTTTATCACACTAGCCGTTCGAGTGGTGACTTGTGTGAAGTGTTTTTCGTGAATATTTTGCTTGCGCTTGCTATAAGTGTTGGACGTAATGTCGTTGGGTGAATCCCTCGATCAGTCTATAACAATCAAGTGCTGGACGTAAAGTCGTTGGGTGGATCCCTCGACCAGTCTATAATAATAAATATAAGTGCTGGACGTAATGTCGTTGGGTGAATCCCTCGATCAGTCTATAACAATCAAGTGCTGGACGTAAAGTCGTTGGGTGGATCCCTCGACCAGTCTATAATAATAAATCAAGTGCTGGACGTAATGTCGTTGGGTGAATCCCTCGATCAGTCTATAAATATAAGTGCTGGACGTAATGTCGTTGGGTGAATCCCTCGACCAGTCTAAGGTATACTTGAATATTATTGCTTTCCTATTTATTTACTTCAGTCGAATCAATACGTGTTAATTGTTTTATTTGATTGCATGATTTTGGGGCACCACTGAGCTTTAGCTCACCCCACGTTTATTTGTTTTCCTTGACAGGTCTTGAGGTTTGAGAAATCTGAGCTGCTTATATCTTCTTAAGAATGTATCTACTTCGTTTTGTGACTTGTAACGTATTTGAATTAAACGATATAGTTTTGTTTTGGGATTGAAGCGGGAGATGTGAAAACCCTGATTATAATATTTAGCTTGTATGTGTATATATACTCGGGCTGTATGAAATTTCATGTTTTGGAAACTGTAAGACCTTACTTCTTGAATGTAACGCGTGAGGTGTTTAGGAGCCGCAGATTGGCTAACTCCGGTTGCTGTTATCCTTGAAGTTAATGTGTTTTAGTATTCAAGCCGCTTAAAAGTTGGCATGATTGGATGGCGGATTGTGTTTTGGTTTAAGTTATACGTGGATATTTGGTCGGTTTGCTTGCGTGAGTCCTGGCGAGAGCTAGGCAGGCGACCCGCCAACCCTCTGGTTTGCCTTAGGGGGAAGTGGGGTCGTTACAATTCGTATATACTTCTCGAACGACATATGGACCATCCCACTTAGGAGTAAACTTTCTTTGTCCGCCATGAGTGAGAATGATTGGTCTCTGAACGGCGAGCACTAACTCTCCAATTTGAAAAGAGCGAGGTCGAATGTGCTTATTGAATGTATTTGAAAGGCGAGCCTGATAGCACTCAATCCGTTGCTGAGCTTCCAATCTCTTTTCGTCGAGTGCTTCTAACTTCTCAAGGCGAAGACGAACATTATCTTCTTCACTGATCCCTTCTTGAATTGCAATTCTTAGCGAAGGTATTTGACACTCAAGTAGAAGAACAGTTTCAACACCGTAAACAAGCGCGTATGGGGTTGCTTGCGTGGGGTTCGAAAAGTAGTTCTGTATGCCCAAAGCGCTTCTCCAATTCGAAGATGCCAATCCCTTTTCAATTTATCCACGATTTTCTTCAACAGATTACATAAGGTCTTGTTGAATGCTTCAGCGAGTCCATTTGTGGCAGCGTAGTACATGGACGAATTGTATTGTTTGAAATGAAACTTTTCACAAAGTTTGTTCATTGCTACATTGCAAAAAGGTTTACTATTATCAGTGATGATATAACATGGGACCCCATATCGATAAATGATGTGCAAGCGAATGAAATCCACTACATTCTCCTTTTTGACCTTTCTTAGAGGAACCGCTTCAACCCACTTTGAGAAATAATCCGTCGCTGCCAAAATGAAAATGTGTCATTCAGAAGATTTTGGGAGCGGTCCAACTATATCCAAACCCCAAACATCGAACGGCTAAGAAACCACAGTTGGATGCAATGGTTCAGGAGGTTGGCGGATGAAATTGCCATGGAATTGACAAGTTTGACATCTTCTAGCAAAATCGATACAGTCATTTACCATCGTTGGCCAGTAGTATCCCATTCTCTTAATGCGAAAGTGTAATTTCGGGTCAGATTGATGAGCACCGCATATCCCAGAGTGAGCCTCCTCCATTGTTTGCATGGCCTCATCTTCTCCAAGATATCGTAGAAACACCTCATCTTCTCCTTTGTAGTAAATGAAACGTGGCGCTCGACGACGTATATCGACCTTTTTCTTGGAATCTTCTGGTAACTTTCCATGATTAAGGTAATCAATGATGAGGTGACGCCAATCCTCTTTTTCGATCTCATGGACAAAAATATGATAAGCATTTTCTTCCTCACCATCATCCTGTTCATCAAACATTGGAGGTATGACCCAATTTTGACATATTGAAATTTGATTTCGATGAAAAGGTAGAGTGATCATGGACGCCACCCTTGCCAAAGAGTCAGCTTGTTGGTTGAAATTTCTAGGAATATGTTCTATAGTAACATTATCTAAATATCTCATGAGTTGTCTTGCATACTTATAATATGGGACCAATTCAGGTTTCTTGACATCATAAACACCAAGAAGTTGATTTACCACCAATTTTGAATCACCATAGATTCTAAGATGCAACTATTTCATGTCTACAACCGTTTCAAGACCGAGAATCAACGCCTGATATTCGGTCACATTGTTTGAACACCAGCGTGTTAAAGTGAAAGAGTATGGCAATATATCTGCTTCAGGAGTATAAAAGACAACTCCCGCACCAACTCCATCACGGTGAGCAGCTCCATCGAAATACATTGACCACGGCGATTCGACCATAAACACTTCTTCATCGGGAAGTTCATCAGTCAACTCCCACTCGGCAGGTACGGGATGATCGGCTAAAAAGTCTGCCAATATTTATCTTTTGATAGCCTTCGCAGGTACATAAATGATTTCGAATTGTTGAAACTGGAGGTACCATCTCGCGAGCCGATCAGATAGTACAGGTTTTGCCATGACATATTTAATGGGATTAGACTTAGATATGAGTCGAATAGTATGTGCATGAAAATAATGTTTCAACTTCTGAATGACAAATATAAGTGCCAAATACAACTTCTCGATGGGTGAGTAGTTCAACTCATTAGATGTCATCATCCGGCTCAAGTAATACAGCGCATTCTCCTTACCTTCATCGTTTTCTTGAGCAAGTAAGGCCCCAACCGACCGTTCTTGAGCGAAAATATAGAGAATTAATGGTTTTCCTGGAATAGGCGCAGCCAGCACTGGGGGATTCATGAGATACGTTTTGATACTTGTAAAAGCATTCCTACACGATTCATCCCACTCGAAGGGTACCCCTTTCTTCATCAGTCGACTAAAGGGTTGGCATCGTCCGGCCAAATTAGAGATAAACCTCCGAATATATGCCAATTTCCCTTGAAGGCTCTTCAATTCATGAATATTTCACGGTTCAAGCATGTTCACAATTGCATCAATTTTAGATCGATCAACCTCTATTCCCCGTTGATGAACGATGAAACCGAGAAACTTGCCAGAAGTGACTCCGAATGCGCACTTCAAAGGATTCATCTTCAGTTGGTATCTCCAAAAGCGTTGGAAAACTCTTCGAAGGTCTTGAATATAATCCTCTCGCTTCTTTGATTTCACCACAAGGTCATCAACGTAGCACTCCACATTCCTATGGAGCATATCGTCAAATATTCTTTGCATTGCCCTTTGATATGTCGCTCCAATATTTTTCAAGCCAAATGGCATTACTTTATAGCAATAAATTTCCTTGGGGATGCGGAAGGCTGTGAGCTCCTCATCCTCAGGCGCCATGCGTATTTGATTGTTGCTAGATGATCCATCGAGAAAAGATAGTGCTTCTTGCCCGGTTGTAGCATCTACCGTCAATTCTGCGATGGGAAGCGAAAAATCATCTTTGGGGCAAGCCTCATTTAAGTCTCGAAAATCAACACAAATTCGAATTTGCCCGTTCTTCTTCCTTACAGGGACGATATTTGAAATCCATGTCGGATATTTTACTTCCCGTATGAACCCAGTTTCAATCAATCTATTTATTTCATTTTCTATCAGAGGAATCAATTCGGACCGAAAGCGTCTATGAGTTTGCTTAACAGGTTTTGTTCCTCGCTTGACAGACAAATTATGAATGGCGATCTTTGGATCCAAACCAGGCATTTCTGAGTAATTCCAGGCAAAGACTTCCCTGAACTCGAGCAGCAAATCAACATACTCTTTCTCTTCTTCAGGAGTCATACAAGAGCTTATGTAAATTGGGCGAGGATCGTCGCTTGTGCCAAGATTAATCTCTTTTAGGGCATCGACTGTATTTTTACCCCTTGTTCAAGTTCAAGGGAAGCGTCATCCGCATCTTCTTCTTCTTCTTCTTCGGAATCACTGATCGTAATATGGTGACAGGAAGCCATACTTTCTTGACCCTGTTCTTCAGAAATGGTTTCAATTCTTACATTGAATAAATCTCCATAGTGCATGAAGAAATTAGAGACTCGTTTTCTTGGTCTGTTCTTTTTTATTGGAGTAAGACTTTTTTCCTTGACAACTTGGTACTCTTGCTTTTTACTGCATGATCTTTCATAGATGGGCGATTTCAAATTTTTCGGCTGCGGGCCAAGTCTGTCAAACACAGAAGTACGCTTTGACTTGTTTCCCAACCTATCGAACACAGATCTTTTTCGGCTTGTGACCTCCATTTCCTCGTTCACGTAGTTACAACTTGCCCTTTTGATCATTATACGCACTGGAGAAGGCGGTTGATAACCAAGACCTATCGATGAACTTTCAACATTATAACCTTTTTTTTTCAACATTTTCTGCGTAGGTGTTAATCCATGAGTCTTCTCACCAGTCACCTCAGGAGGGAGTTTGCCCAATGCATGCTTCTCATTTGGGTTATAACCGGCCTTAGCAAGAAGTCTGTATGCGTTTGGATCAAAACCTTCTTGAGTCCGATTAGTTGGTAGTGAGTAATGTTCTACTACCGGTTCTTCTTTGGGACGAACAAATCCTTGCAAGCTCGCTTTCTCACTTTTAACAGGCTCTATTTTGGTGAGCGGAACATTTAATGTATCATTCCTGATAAAAGAAGACTGACCTTCTTCTCTCTTTGATCTTGGAATATACCGCAAAATGGGTACTTTGAAATCTTGATTTTCTTCCTTTACTGACTCTTTTCTTTTTGCTTCTTTCTGAAGGTAAAATTTGGCATCGGCAAAGTGAGCCTCGGCCTCAGTGAAAGGTTTATCATCGGCAACAATTTTCTTAACTATACCGTCTCGATAATATTTGAAACATTGATGCAGAGTTGACGGTATAATTTCATTCTCGTGAATCCAGGGTCGTCCCAAGAGCATATTATAAGAGGTTTTGGCTTCAATGATATGAAATAACGCACTTGAAGATAACTCACCAATGAGCAATTCAAGCCTTATGAGACCAATTGCTCTTTGCCCCCTTGGTTAAATCCTTGGATCATGAGGCGGCTCTGGGAGAGTTCATTGCTTGAGATTCCTAGTTCCGGTCGATTTTGTGCAAAAAATCGTTCGGTCGATTTTGTACAAAATGCATAAAATGTAACTTTGTATGCACACGGTGTAACTTACTTTCAATAACATATAACTATAGAACAAAATTTTGTAGGTCCTACACATGATGTACAAAATGCAATCTCGATTCTACATTTTTTTTTTTGGCCAAATCATGACCATGAACTTTCAAGAACAATTGTTTCCTGCAACCGTTCCTACCCCTCCTCCAAATACACTGAATACGTTTGAATAGGAACCTTAAATTTAGGTCTCTTTTTTTTTTCAGAAACGATAGATAGGTCTCAATTGAGATGTTTCTGTGATGACCCAAATTTTGTACGTTATGTTATAATCAAAGCTAGTTTTTGTTTTCAGTTGTCCATGGTTGAGACAAAAATGCTTTGGACATGTAGGTATTCTTTAGCATGCCTTAGGCAAAAGTTTGGGTTATCTATCCAATCATTAAGATGTGATAATTGTGTTTTGTGGGTGACCAAGAAAAATATATGTTCCATGGGATGGACCTAACGCTATTGTTTGTTGCTTTCCAACTAAAATTGCAGAACGTATTCTTTGCTGTTACAGACACAAGTACGGTGACAGTAATTTGGGCAATGACAGCAATGATGCAAAAACCAACAGTCATGAAAAAATTGCAAGCAGAAATTAGAGAAATCATGGGAAAGAAACAAATGCTAGATGAAGATGATGTTCAAATGCTTCCCTATCTCAAGGCAGTTGTTAAGGAGACATTCAGGTTGTACCCAGCCGTACCACTTCTTGTGCCTAGAGAAACAATTAGAAAATGCACCATTGATGGTTATGACATTCAACCCAAGACCTTAGTTTATGTAAATGCTTGGGGCATTGCAAGAGATCCTGAGTATTGGGAAAACCCAGATGAATTTTTGCCAGAGAGATTCTTGAATAGTACTGTTGATGTGAGAGGGCAAGATTTTCAATTGATCCCATTTGGAGCAGGCAGAAGGGGCTGCCCTGGGTACCCTATGGGACTTGTAACAGTGGAGCTTGTGCTGGCCAATATTTTGCACTCATTTGATTGGGAATTGCCTCCTAGGATGAAGAAGGAAGACATTGACACAGATGCTTTGCCTGGTCTTACCATGAACAAGAAAATGATCTATGGCTTGTGACAAAACTCCATCTTTAGTGTTGAAGTCAATTATTGATTATCCTAAGCATCTCCAAAGAGATTCACTTTGGTTCTTCAATTGTTTAGCATCTCTTGAATTTCGTAGTAGAAAGAAAATTTGATCCTCAACGAATTTGATATTTGGTTTTAGATTGAATTTCATTAAGCGTGTAAGAGCACTAATTGATGCACGTAAGTTGCACATGGATATTGTGCGAATGCAAAATTAATTTTCGTATACAATCCTTGGTAAAACAAAACTATGTTTCTTAGACCATCATTTAGTTACACTCAATACACTCTTATGTTTGTGTACCTAGAAAGTTAAATTTCCGTTTTGTAATACTTTTTTAAGGATAACCTTTTTTTATACAATTGATAAGGATTTATTTTATGTATTTGTAAGTGCATTTTATTAGTTAATTTGGTTTTATTATTTAGTTTTATAATTAAAATAACTAAGGTTTTGGTAAAAATATACATTTTTGGTAAAAGTGGCTAATATTGCATTTCTATTGATTTTAATAATAAAAACTTCATTTTTATGTAGGAATGATGATTCAATCACCAAAGGATGTCAATTGAAGTGAAAAATAGAGATTTGGTGATGAATTCAAAGTGGTAAAAAGAAAAATGAAGTGAAAAACGTTTAAGTAAGAAAATGCAAGTCAAGACAGTTTTGACACTTTTCAGTATTTCGACTATATCTGGAGCTACACTGATCGGATTGAGGTGATCTTTATACCAATTTAAAGCTAAGAAAGAGATCTACAATTTGTGTGAAGACATTAAAATCCAGTTCTACCATCGTCATGGACAAAAAAGTCGGAATACAGAAGCTGCACTCTGTGGTCGGAATCTGAAACAGGGGTTTTACCAGGTTTTGGTATTTTGGTCATATCTCAGGCTATACAACTCCGATCTAGATGATTTTTAGAGCATTGGAAAGCTAACTCAAAGGGTTACAACTTTGGTGTTTTGCACAAAAGCCAGTTCGGCCTTTATGATAGAGAAAATCCCAGATGAAGTAAGGCCAAAGTGAATACGCGAGTACACAAAACGTGACTTTTAACCGCGTTTTGTGTAGGCGCGTTTTCTGGCCGCAATTCTGCAATTTGCTCAGTCAATTCTCTTATGTTCAAACTACTTTCCAGCTACAATCTGCAAGAGAATTCGGTGCACATGCCTCAGAAGACAAAAGGGCAATAAAGATGGCTTATTTTCAAATAAAAAACATTGATTATTGACTATCCTAACAAAGTTAGATTTGGAAATCAAAAGTTGGAATTTGACTTGGAAAAAGAGAGCCTTTTAGTAGTTTATATGCAGAGACATTTGGGAGCCAAAAAAAGGATCATACGGGAGAAGCTTGGAGTCTGCAAAAATGTAGCTTTTCCATTCTCTTAGTGTTAGTTTAGTTTAGTATAGAGTAAGATAGTTCATCCATTCTTGTTATTAGCTAGATAAAGAAGAAGATGGAGGATGAAGAAGGCAAGGAAGAAAGCTCATGTGACAAGGGTTGTATTCCTTCCAAATCTTTATCTTTTGTACTTGATTCCAAGTTTAGTTAATATACAAGTTCTGGATTTTATATTTAATATGTGTCTTTAAAGTCTATACCTTGGATTTGGTTGAACTTTCTATGATTGTTAGAGTTTATTATTTGGCTATTTGACTGCTATGATTTGAGCAAGTTATTTAGCACTTTAACTCGTTAAATCATGATTAATTTGGTACCATTAGTTGTGATCATTTAAGGTGTTATTTCTACAATGAAAATTGAGATTTAACACTAGTTCAAGAAGTGCTAAACATAGGGAGTACACTCACGAAAGTAGAGGTGCACCTATGTGGTTTTTAATGATTCATTTCATGTAATTTCACTGAAGAAATGAACTTGTAGCTAATTTCATAACCATGAGAATAGGTATGGATTAGTTATAAGTAAAATTGATTCACTACGAAAGTAGGATTCAAATGCATAAGGAAATTACACCATAACTAGCCTAGATGTAGTACTCAATGATCCAAATATAGCACTTGCATGATTAGTTAGGGATATCACAGCCCAAGGAGCTTTTATTTGTTATTTTGTATAATTTCAGTAGGTTAAATTTGTTATAATTCATTGATAGTCTAAATAATAGAGAAGCTTTAGTAATACCGGTAATTGTTCACTCTTCCCTGTGGGATCGACCCGATATATACCCTAAACTACTAGTTGACCTGTATACTTGCAGTGATCGGGTGTAATTCGGTTTTTTAACTTATACGTATGTAAAAAACCCGTCAACAATATTAGGGTACGTTTGATAAAACTGAAATTTAAAGTTTGAAATCTAAAATCTGAATCCATTAAGTTAGCGAATTGTTAAGCACTAAATTTAATATATTTAAGTATATATCACATTAAGTGATAAGTGAGTAATTTATCACTTATTTTTTGGAACAAATTGTGCTTAAGACATTTAGTGCCACTTAATTAATTTAGATATTTTAGTTTTGGTTATCAAATATGTCTGAATATGTTAAGATTTGAACCCATTAAATTTAAATGCTCAATTAAATTATCAAACAGGTCCTTAGCGTATATTTTCTTTTATACTAATAGGTTTAGATTATGCTATATAATATGAATTCAAATTTGAAGTTTAAATCATGTATTTGTGGTATACATCTAAAACTGTTAGTGTAATAAAATACTACACTATTAGTGCATGAAAAGTTAATTCATTTTTCAAACAAGTGCAAGACGAATATTTGTTAGCATCCACAAATTATTATCTAATTGCACACATTCATATTTTTTGCATCCTTGATTGTTTGGACATTCTATTGATTTAACCTCACTTTCATGAAAAAAAAAAAGAGTACTAGCTTGAGTTCTTTTAACTAGTGTCTACTCATCAGTTAGACAAATCAGTACAATTAGTGTCATTAGTACAAAAATTGGAATCATTAACAACATATCCTACAGGTAGACTAATGAACTACGTTCAAATAAATTTTTTTCTCTTAAAAAAAATGCCCCTCTGAACTCATTCCAAATCCCTTGTTAAAGGATGCAAATTCCTTGAATTACTGCTAGTATTTTATTTTTGTTTTATTTTACTGCTAGCACACATTGGTAGATCAACAAATATTCAGATGAAAGTTGTGTGATGAATACTAATCTGTAATTAAAATGAAATTACATTTAGAGAGACTTAAAACTAAGAATTTCAAATTCCTTAGGGCTCAATCTTACTCACTAGACATATTATTTCATCAAAAAACACGATGTTTACCTGACAATGATTTTTATATTTGGCGGTTAGACTTCTGCAATATGTCCTTATAAAATTGCCTTTCCATAAGATATTTGCTAGATCGTTACATTAGAAGTGGTTACATTAGAAGTGGTCAAATTTCTAATGCAAAACTTTGTATTCTTCAACCAAAATTTTGCAAGAAACTTACTTTAAATATACGACAAAACTGATGTCCCAACTTACAGAAGTTTAGATATATCTTGTTTTAGTAATAGATTTTTGTCGTCAGGAGTTAGCTAAAATCTCAGTCGTGCACCACGGGTTATATGGCATGTTTCAGTTCTGAAGATGATTAACATGATCTTTTGTATATTGCACTATCATTGTCAATGGCTTCGAATCGAGTAGTAATTAAATCATTGCTTGGCCCAAAAAAAGGGTAAATGAATTATTAAAAACAATAAATTTTTTTGTAAGCAATTAAACAAGTCTACTAAAATTGAGGCTTCGATTCGAGTCCTCTGTTGCACTCTTG
The DNA here is from genome assembly GCF_003713205.1 of Coffea eugenioides. NCBI lineage: Eukaryota > Viridiplantae > Streptophyta > Magnoliopsida > Gentianales > Rubiaceae > Coffea > Coffea eugenioides. The sequence continues at coordinate 54,217,775 of NC_040040.1, forward strand.
TCACGCTATTTTTTCCCCTTGTCATACTATTTGATTGGCGTGAATCCTGCAATGTTTGGCGTATCTTTTCACTAGATTGGCGTAAACCAATTTTGGTGCAATTCTGTATATTATACGCCAAAATGGTATACGTGTTACACCTAACTGAGTTTGTTTGGATAGAGTATTATTTAAAATATTATTTGGAATAATTACTGTAATACTTTTTATGATGTAATGTATGTGAGATAAAAGGGTGGTTGAGAATATAAACAGGTGAGTTAGAAAATGTGTTTATGATGCAAGCTAAATAATATTTGGGATAAGTTGACTATCCAAACAAACCAACGTTTTACACCAACACAGTGGAAAAATACGCCAAATAGTGCAAGACTTGTATCACTTTCAGCTTTCAGGTGTGTAACATGGGTGTAACCGTCATGAGTGTAACAGAGGATCCAGAGCCTAAAATTGATTAAGATCCTATTTGATAACTCAATTCAATACTTAACATATTCAGATGCATTTGATAACTAAAAATTGAATATCTAAATTAATTATGTGGCACTGAATTTTTTAAGTAAAACTTGCTCTCAAAATTAAGTGATAAACTATTCACTTATTACTGAATATGATATATATAGAAATGTATTAGATATAATATTTAACAATTCAATAATTAATGGATTCAAACTTCAAATTTCAGATTTCAAATTGTAGTTTTCAGATTTTAGTTTTGTCAAATGCATCCTAAGAGAAAGATAGGAATCATTTCAGGGAAATAACACAAGTAGGCCCCTCACATTTTAATCTGGTTTATTTCTAGTTCTTCATATTTGGATGATAGCATTTTGATGCCTCTTATTTTAAAAATGTTCAATGTTCATCATAAAATGCTATTGAGGTTAATCTTTCGCTTATAAAGCGTGTAGACCCATCAAATGAGTAACAACATTTCAATAACCAAAAAGGATACACGACGTGGGAAAAATTTAGGAATTTTCATTGGTTAGAGGATAACTCAAAAAAGCTCCATGCTTCCATTTATCTACCAAAATGATATTCGCACTCCAGTGCAATGTGCTGTTCAGGGGAAAATTCACTTTTTAATTTTTTTTAAAACTTTTCTATGCCTTTCCTATTCTCAACTAAATGTTCATTTGACAATTTGACTAATTACACATTAATTGTCTATTGTATGTATCAAAATATACCTCTTATAATTTTACATGTAATATTAAATATTCTACAGTTTTATACCATGACTAGATGACTTGATAACTATTGCAGATAATAAATCACAACCTAACAATTTTTTATTTTATTTTTGGAATATTGAATAAATTGGTTCATGACTATTGAACTTATAAGAAACATTTAGTTGTGCTAAAGTCCATAAATTACAAATCGTAAGTTTCATAAATTATTGCACCCCTTGAACAAAAGTTTTGGCTATGTCACTGCATTTATATTCACTAGTGGAATCATGTCCACTTTGGGGGAGGGTGGGGAGTGGCGGAGGGAATGAAATGTATTACAATAATGTGGTTACCAAATTATACTCTCAAATTTGAACAGCAAGGACTTAATATAAAAAAATTATTTTCTAAACAACTACAATACTTCAATTTGCAAATAAGACTTTTGGATGACAATAGTGTCTACCGCACAACATATTTTCAAGCTTGGAGGGGCAACTAATTAATTTCAAAATAGTTTCTTAATGTAAAATTTCGTAGTACAAATAAAGTATTTAAAATTCTAAGGGGGTGCAAAAGGGATTTTTAAAATTCTTAAGGTGGTGTTCCTTCCTGGCCTCCTTTGTTATGTCCTTGCACATATGACCCTAGACTTCGGGTATCATCTTAAAACAGCTCTGTTTCAGAGCCTCAAGTTTATTTGTCCTTCAATAACTCTAGCCATTCAACCTATTCAAAATTTGGAAAAGATAACCAGGGAAAAGCTTCCCTTCTGAGTATGTCAATATTCAAAAGCAAGGATAAATAGAGTAATGGAGATAATAGTTGGAACTTGACATAATTCTTTATGGAAAAGTCATTATTTACTGTCAGATAAATATTTTATGCATTGACAGTGTAGCGATCTTTTTATACTATTAGTTATGGATGTATGTTACATATGCATAATTTAAATTTTAAATTTGACTTTTATGTTTATGTGGTAATGATCTAAACTTATTAATGTAAAAAAAAAAATTGTACATTGGCAATGTATAAAAAAAAAAAAAGATGCTCTATATTATATATTTTAGCCAATTCTATCTATCTCCTAAGTTGACAACTACGGATCAAAGATATGGCTATGATTTTGGGGTGTCAGATATAGCGATGACCAGCATTTGTTTGATTATTTCCTTATCTGATCTTTCAATTCTGTTTAGGTTGTCTTGTCACCTTGATCGTGGAATTAATGATTTACATTTTATTGCATTATCTTTTATTATTATTGTGATTACTTGATAACGTCTTACTACAATTGATTAAGAGTAGTTAGATTATTACAATATTATACGTAGCTATTATCTATTGATGCTAATTAATCACTTTTAAGGGTGATGGTTACGTTTCTTGTCATCTAATTTTTCATCTTTGTATATGTGATCCATATTTATCCTCTTGCATGACAAATCTAATCTAGTTGACAGAGAAAGAAAGAAAAGTTCACAAACTGAGAACGAGAAGTGCGATTTTTTTCTTTTTCTTTTTTTTTTTAAACCATGACGATACTTCATTTTGTGACTAAAGTTCGTAAAATTGGTCAGCTATGAAGAGGTTGGTGGTAATGGCCAACGGCATAACCTGGATAGACAAAATTGTTTTGACACTCTAAAAATATTGATAGGGGATAATTACAAAAACTTGCCTTGAGATTTTTAATCGTATTACTTAACGCTGTTGAACTTTAAAATAAATTACTAGCCTTCCCTACTTTTAACTTTTTTGCAACTCCATCAACCCAATTCAAAACATAGGATTAAAAAAACTCATTTTCGGGAAAGAAAGATAAATTCATTTGAAAATGGACCTTTTGCTATGATCCCTTAATTGTCATGACAAATTAATTTGATCCCTTAATATTTGAAAACTTAACTAATATAGTTCTTTGAAATTAACAGTTCTTAATGGGTTGCTAGATCCTTTAATAGTTTCCATGTCATAATTTGGGCACAAAACATTAAAAGTTTAAAATTTTTAAGGAATTTATAAAACATTTAAAAAATCAGATGAAATACTATTTAGATGAAGAAAGTAATGTTTTGCACCTTGAAAACATCTTAAATAAGCTTTTAAATATAAGCACTTTGTCTTTTTGTTTTTTCCACACCATTGGTCTGGACAAAAAAAAGTTTGAAGATTCTAAACAACTTAAAAAGCTCCTTAAATTCACCCAATACACAATGTACTAAAGAAAAGACTTTTTCTAATTGATGCATGTAGGGCACACGATGAGCACATCAAGAAATGAAGGTGGCCCAATATTAAAGTTTTAAAATCACCGCTTACCCTCTGAATTGTAACACTTTAACAGAAGTTTTTCACTTTTGCAAAAAAAAAAAGAGAGAGAAAAAACTGGCCAATTCCTTTTTCTGTAACCCTTGAGGCACCAAATAGACAAACCATAAAATTGTTTTGTAGTTTGAAGACATCAAAAATAAACTGTTAATTGTTTGCTTGTATCTTAAAAAGACATGCTGCTTATGATTGCTATTGCTATACTTTGTCCTCTCTATATTTTGTCTTCTTAGACTTGCACCTTTGCGCTTTTTGTCCTCGTTTTCATCATTTGGTTAATATAATTATAATTTGTAAATTTGTAAGACAACAAAAGGATAATTTTGAAAAGAAATTTATCTTATGTCTCCCAAAAGTGAATCTCTTAATCATATATTTTGAAATGGGTCGTAAATATTACAAAAAATTAAAAATAGGGGTGGTTAGCAATACTTTTCAGAGTTTAGGGTTGCTAAGTCATAACATTAGAAATCTCAGAGTTTAGGGTTGCTAAGTCATAACATTAGAAATCTCAAGAGAAGTTTCTGAAATTAGTGAGTCTCATTAATGATATCTAAAAAATTGTGAATACTTAAGACACTATTCTTTTATGTGCTTGAGTACAGAATTAATTTCTCCTAAATGAGGTACTGCATTTAGTTCGAATTGCTAATCAAATTCATTCATAGAAAACACCTATGCAGAAGTAACTATTAAAAAAAGTTTAATCTATTCTTTTCTTATTTTTACTTCTTTCATAATAAAGGAATAGACAAAAGTAGAATATTGTTGGACACATATGCAGGGGCAGAGCCATATTGTAGACCTATCAATGGGTTGGGTACGGGTCAGAATTGAATATTCCAAATTCAGACCCATTTTAGTATACATATTTTGGATTTGACTTGTATACACGACAGGTCTTACATTTGATCTTCCAGATCTGGTCTGCAGCTCACATATACGAGTCGGGTCGAATACGGGTCAAATTTTACAATAGATAAATAAATAAATAAATAAATAAATATTTTTATAATTATTAATTTATTGTATAATAAGTACTATTGTATTAATAAGTATATATATTATTATAATAATAAGTAGACATTATTGTTATAATAAGTATTATTGTATTAAGAATTATATAATTTTTTATAATTATTAATTTATTTAAACAGGTCCGAGTCGAATATGGGTCGAAATGCAATATTTCGTATTCGACCCGCTTTTTTATTAGAAAAATGGGTTAGAGTTCGGGTCGACTAAATGAAATTATATTTGAACCCATACCTGAAAAAAAAAATAACAAGTCCAAGCTAGGTCTGGGTCTAGACCGTACCGTTGACAGGCCTACCATACTGCCTTAAGCCATAGAACAACCTATACAAAGTTTAGAGTTTACATAATTGCGTCGCTTTTGCCCCTTCAGAATTTCCAAAATATTCCAACTAGTTCCGCCATTGCCCCCAAAACTATTAGAACTTTTTATAGCATTGTTGGGGAAAACATTTTACGGTTGCCCTCTCCATTTCTATAACGGGGCCTTGACCCGAAACATAATACTATTCTGTATTTCCTGTCTAATAAATCTATTTGTTTAATATGTCTAACCATAAGAATTACAAGTAAGCTAAATATTCTTTTGACAGTTTGACTAATTACATATTAATTGTCTGTTATGTATATCAGAATGTACATCATATAGTTTTATGCGTAATATTAAATATTTTACTATACCATTAGATGACCTGATAACTACCGCAAATAATAAATCATAATCTATACATTATTTTTTATTTTATTTTTGTAATATTGAATAAATTGATTCGTCCCTATTAAACTTGTAAGAAATACCTAGTTGCGCTGAAAGTCCACAAACCACACATTGCCACCCTCCGACCAAATGTCCTGACTCCACCACTACACATGAACTAGGGTGGAGTCATGTCCACTTTTTAGGGGTGGAGGAGGGAATGAAATGTATCACAATAATCTGGGTACCAAACTATACTCTCAAATGTGTACCGTATGGACTTAACATAAAAAAATTATCGTTTTCTAAACAATTAGAACACTTAAATTTGCAAGTATGACTTTTGAAAATTTTGGATGACAAAATTAAATTTTATGACAATGGTGTCTATACACAGCATATTCTCAAGTTTGAAGGGGCAAGTATTTAGTATCAAAATAGTTTCTTGATGTAAAAATTCATGATACGAATAAAGTTTGTAAAATTCTAATGGGGAGCAAAAGAGATTTTTGAAATTCTTTTGGTGGTGTTCCCTCCCTGGCACCCTTTGTTCTGTCCTTGCACATATGGCCCTAGACTTCGGGTATCATCTTAAAACAGCTATGTCTATTAGGTACCCTATGTTGAGATATATTTCAGATGTCATATTTTTAGAAATGTAAAATTAATTAGGAAACGTAAATAAACGCAAGGGTAGGTAGGTAAAATTAAATAGAAAAAATATATAAATTCAAGGGAGGGTAATAATTGTTAGTATATATATATATATATATATGGTAAGTTAGATGAATGTTAGGTGTATTAACGAGTGTTCTAATAGCGCCCATTCGAAAAAACTATATTCTAAAGCAACGGAAAACAGTGGTAGATGTTGGAACCTGACATATTTCTTTATGGAAAAGCCATTTATTTACTATTTTGGCCAATTATTACTCTTAAGTTGACAACTTGGGGTCAAAGATATGGCTGTGAATTTGGGGTGTCGGGTACAGTGATGCCCAGGATTTGTTCGATTATTTCCTTATCTGATCTTTTAATTTTGTTCAGGTTGTCTTGTCACCTTGATAGTAGAATCAATGATTTACATTTTATTGCATTATGTTATATGGCTATTGTGATTATTTTACAATGTTCTGATCAAGAGTAGTTACGATAAAAATTATTACAACATTATAGGTAGGTATTATCTATTGACGCTAATTAATCACGTTTAAGGGTGATGGTTACGTTTCTTGTCATCTAAACATGTGATCTATGTGTGTGTGTGTGCTGGAATCTGAAATCTTTCAATCACACTCTCTCTTTTCGAACTATACAATCCATCCTTTCCCTTAAGTTCAACATATTTGAGAACGAGTTTTCCAAAAAAAAAAATATTTGAGAAAGAGGAGTATGATTTTTTTTCTTTTTTGCTTTTTAACTATGACAATGCTGTATTTTGTGACCAAAATTGCTAAAATTGGTCTGCTATGAACAGGTTGATGGCAACGGCCAATGGGAAAACCTGGATGGAGAAATTTGTTTAAAACTCTAATAATATTGACAATGAATAATTACAAAAACCTACCATGAGAATTTTAATAGTATCACTTATCATCCCTGTACTTTAAAATATATCACTAGCCTCCCCTATTTTTGACATCTTGCAACTTTGTCAACCCATGTCAAAATGTAGGATTAAAAAACTCATTTTAAGGAAAAAAATTCATTCGAAAATTGCCCTTCTCTTATGGACCCTTAATTGTCATGACAAACTAATTTAATCCTGCAAGATTTGAAAACTTGACGAATGTGGTTCTTTAATGGAAAATTAACCATTCTTAATGGGTTGATAGTTCCTTTAATAGTTTCTGTGCCACAATTTAGACACAAAACATTAAAAAATTTTAAAAATTACGAAACATGTAAAAAAATCACACAAAATACTTTATAGACGAAGAAAGTAATGTTTTGCACCTTGAAAACATCTTAAATAAGCTTTTAACAAGCACTTTGTCTTTTTATTATTTTCAAACCATTGATCTGGAAAAGAAAAGTTTGAAGATTCTAAACAAATTATATGACTCCTTAAATCCACCCAATACACATTACAGTAAAGAAAGTGTTTCTTCTAATTAAGGCACCCGATGAGCACATCAAAAAATAAAAGTAGCCCAATATTAAAGTTTTACAATCACCATCTTTTGTATAAAAGTACCTTTTGTAGAAGAGATTTACCATCTTTGGAAAAAAGAAAAGAAAAGAAAACCTCCAATTCCTTTCCAAATAGACAAACTATAAAATTTTTCTGTATCTTGAAGATGTCTAAAATAAACTATGAATTGTTTGTTTGTATCTTTAAAAAGACATGCTGCTTATGATCGCTACCGTTATACTTTGTCCTCTCTATATTTTGTCCTCTTAGACTCGCACCTTTGTACCTTTTGACATTGTTTTCGTCATTTTGGTTAATGTACTTATAATTTTGTAAATTTGTAGGACTACGAAAGGAAAATTTTGGAAAGAAATTATCTCAATTAATTAAGCGATATTTTTAGAATTTAGGGTTATAAAGTTATATCATTAGAAGCCTCAAGGAAAGTTTCTGAAATTAATGAGTCTCATTTATATCTAAGAAACTGTGAATTCTTAAGAAGTTATTCTTTTATGTACTTGAGTTCAGAATTAGTTTCTTCTAAATGAAGTGCCGCTTTTAGTTCGAAATGCTAATTAAATTCAACAATAGCAAACACCTATTGAAGAAAATTTGCCATTCCTTGGTGGGAATTAATCCACTATTTGAGCTCGAAATATTACCAATGTCTTATTAAATGCAGGATAACAATCCCCGCCTCCCCCCTCCTTCCCTCCCCAAAGAAAGGGTGAAACCTAATTTTTCTATTTTATCTGATAAAAACTTGGTATATGGGGAGGGATGCTAGCTCGAATATCTTTAAAAAAAAAAAAAACTAAACTTTACAAGGAGGGGATATGGCCAAAATCTCCGGCAAAAATTACAAAATGAAAACAGCTTTTCTGAATTAACACTTCAAGGCTATTATTGTTGGATAACCTTTTCTTCTCTTTTCTTTTTTATGCAAATTGATTACCTTTTCTTTTCGGCTTTTTTGAACTTTTGGATGTAACACATTATTTTCAAAAGGTGAATTTTATGGCAATAGTGTCTAAGCACAACATATTTTCAAGTTTGGAGAGGCAAGTATTTACTATCAAAATAGTTTCTTGATGTAAAAATTCGTAATACAAATAAAGTATTTAAAATTCTAAGGGGGTGCAAAAGAGATTTTGAAAATTCTTAAGGTGGTGTCCCTGCCTGGCCTCCTTTGTTCTGTCCTTGGACATATGGCCCTGAACTTCGGGTATCATCTTAAAACAGCTCTGTTTCAGCGCCTCAAGTTTATTTGTTCTTCAACGACTCTAGATCTTGAACCCATTGAAAATTTGGAAAGATAACCAGGGAAAAGTTTCCCATTTGAGTATGTCAATATTCTAAAGCAATGGAAATAGAGTATTAGAGTTGAAACCAGACATATTTCTCTATGGAAAAGTCATTATTCACTATTTTAGCCAATTCTTCCTCTTAAGTGGACAACTAAGGATCAAAGATATGGCTATGATTTTGGGGTGCCAGATATAGTGATGACCAGCAATTGTTTGATTATTTCCTTATCTGATCTTTCAATTTTGTTCAGGTTGTCTTGTCTCATTGATGGTGGAATTAATGATTTGCATTTTATTGCATTATGTTGTATTACTATTGTGATTACTTTATAATGTTTTACTGCAATTGATCAAGAGTAGTTAGGATAAAAATTATGAATTAATCTTTTCGATACTGACAGTGTATATACTATCAGCGTTGGATGAATGATAACTATGCAAAATTTGAATTTAAAATTCAATTTTTACACATATGTCATGAATCAAGCGGTGATAGTGTATATACTGTCAGTGTCTATAAGATTTACTAAAAAAATTATTACAATATTATACGTAACTATTATCAATTGATGCTAATTAATCAGTATTAAGGGTGATGGTTAAGTTCCTTGTCATCTAATTTTTCATCTTTGTACATGTGATCCATATTTATCCTTTCACATGACAAATCTAATCTAGTTGATGGAGAAAGAAGAAAAAGTTCAACATACTTGAGAACGATTTTTCATTAGATACTTCATTTGTGACCAAAGTTGGTAAAATGGGTCTGCTACGAAGACGTTGATGGGAATGGCCAATGGGCATAACCTAAGTGGATAAAGAAAATTGTTTGACGATGCTTGCCTTGAAATTTTTTGTAGTATCACTAAGCACCCTGAACTTCAAAAAATATCACTAACCTTCCCTATTTTAACATTTTTGCAACTCCATTAACTCATTTCAAAACATAGGATTAAAAATTTGATTTTGGCAAGAAAATAGATAAATTCAGTTGAAAATCACCCTTTTATTATGGTCCCTTAATTGTCATGACAAATTAATTTAATCCTTTAAAATTTGAAAACTTGACAAATGTGGTTCGTTAATGAAAAATTAACCCTTCTTAAAGGGTTGATAAATCCTTTAATAGTTTCAGTGTCATAATTTCGGCACAAATCATTAAGGAGTTTACAAAACATTTATAAATCATACGAAATACTTTATAGATGACGAAAGTAATGTTTTGCACCTTGAGAAAATCTTAAATAAGCTTTTAAATATAAGCACTTTGTCTTTTGTTATTTTCAAATCATTGATCTAAAAAAAAACTTTTAGGCGCTTTTAGTTGGAAAATGCTAATTAAATTCAACAATAGCAAACACCCGATTGACAAAAATTTGTCATTCCTTGGTGGGAATTAATCCACTATTTGAGCTCGAAATATTACCAATGTCTTATTACATTCAAGATAAAAAGTCTCTCCTCCCCCTCCCCCCGCCCGGGCGTGCTCCCAAAAAAAATTGACAAAACCTGGTATATGGCGAGGGATGGCAGCCCGAATTTATTAATAAAAATATAGCCAAAACCTCCTGCCAACATTACAAAATGAAAACAAATTTTCTGAATAAAACTCCAAAGCCATTACTGTTGGAAGACTTTTTCTTTTCTTTACTTTTTTTGCGCAATTTGATGACTTTTCCTTCTCGGGCTTCTTCAACTTCAGGATGCAACACATTATTTCTCGAAAGATGCAAACAAGGTTGCATTAGATTAAATGTAGACATTTAAAAATATTTGATATCATTTCGAAATATTAGGAAAGAAATACAAATACACAATCACTGATAACATACTTCAAACTGATACTGGCATATCACTATTTATTTATTTTTTCCATATCACTATTTATTTTTACCCATATTTCTTGGCAAAGAGGGAAAGAGCATTTTTCGGGTGCATGGTTAGTCCTGGCATAACTTCAGTATCTACGTCTTCTGCTTTCATCCCAAAAGGCAATTTCCAATCAAAATGATACAGAAGATTTGCCAGTGCAACTTCCACTGTTGCGAGTCCTAGAGAAAATCCAGGGCAGCCCCTACGTCCAGCTCCAAATGGGATCATTTCAAAATCTTGTCCACGAAAATCAATATTACTATTCAAAAATCGTTCTGGGATAAAATCATCTGGACTTTTCCAACATTCAGGATCTCTTCCAATAGCCCATGCATTAATGTAAACTAATGTTTTGTACTTAATTTCATAGCCTTCGATTGTGCATTCTTGTGTAGTTTCTCTTGGCCCTAGAAGTGGAGCTGGAGGGTATAATCTTAGAGTTTCTTTTATCACTGCTTTTAGATAAGGAAGCTCCTGAATATCTTCTTCATCTACTCTTCCTTTTTCTCCAACCAATTTTCTCACTTCTGCTTGTACTTGCTTTAGTGCAGAAGGGCTCTTCATCAGGGCTGTCATTGCCCAAATAATTGCTGCTGCAGCTGTATCCGTCCCAGCAATAAATATATCCTGTGATAAAAGGGTAAACGATTATTATTAAGGACCATATCAACTATTTTAACCCAAAAAAAAAAACTTTCAGTTTACTTGATTTATGTTCAGAAAACCATGTACCAATATGCTTGTTAAAGAAGATGAAAAAAGAAAGAAAGAAGAGGAAATTCAACAATTGATTATCTTGCAAATAGGGATATACTACCATGAGAATTGCCTTTATGTGATCCCAAGATAGGCCTATAATTGATGATTGTTCTTCTTTTAGCTGAATTAAGAGATCGAGCAAATCATCCTTCATGCTTTGTGGTCTGTTTGGATTGAGATGCTCCTGTATCAACTCTTGGTAGAATAAATCCAGCTCATTGAAATTCTTCTCAAGACGCTCAACAATCCCAGAAAATTTATCTACCCAACTGAATGAAGGAAAATAATCTGAGATGAAGAAACCCCCAATCATGGCCTGAGATTCTTGTAAAAGTTTATCGAATCGCTTTCTCTCATGCCCTTCCTCATCGTACCTCTTTCCAAAGGCAACTCTACATATTATAGTGCTCGTCAAGGACATTATTATGGTCCTTAAATCAACTAGTTGTGATGAAGATGAGAGATTTAGTATCTTTTGAATCATGCTCGAAATTTCATCTTCACGAATGGGACGAAAAGATTGTACTCTTTTAAGGCTAAAGAGTTGGAGGACACAAATCTTCCTCATTTCCCTCCAGTAGTCACTGTAAGGTGAGAATGCAATATCCCTTCGATTGTATGACAGCTTTTGCCGCCCAACAGAAGCTGGCCGGCCGGAGAACACAAGATCATGGGTTGTCAGGGCCTGTTTTGCCATTCTTGCTGAAGAAATAACTAGTACTGGTACTGAACCAAGCTGTAATGACATGAGGGGGCCATATTTCTTGGAGAGTTGGCTTAGGAATTCATGAGCCTTTTCACTGTCGAATTGGTGCAAGTTCCCAATGAATGGGAGCCCTGGAGGACCTGGTGGTTGACGGATATTTCTGAGTTGCTTGTGCTTTTTACCTATGGATACGAGGATTGAAAAAAGGAGCAATAAGAGAAAAAGCATTGTCATCTTTAATCGAAGGATAGCAGTGAAGTGAGATAGGTTCAAGGGCTCAGTATTTAAAGGCGCTGAAAGGTAATTAGAATGTCACTAGGAGCCTGTTTGTGGAAACCAACCTGGATTCGGGTTTTTCCAATTGAATTCTACCCAATTCTGTCCAGTTGATATAATTATTACCATATTTGGTGTAAACTTATATAATTGTAGTGTAATCATGAAATTCATCAACTCGTACCCAAAATTGTAGGAGTTTATATCATATATTAATTAGATTGAACTGGACTAGCAGTCAATTGTAGAGCCCCATAACTTTATACGTACATATACTTAATACATATACATATATACATATATATATATATATATGTAAAATATATGGAGATTCTAAACCTTGAAATTATGTATGTAAAATATATGAAAAGCCCCATTTCCACCCTAGACCCATACATACATATGTATGTAAAATATATAATACATTGGTTTAAATGGAGATTCTAAACCTTGAAATTACGGAGAATTTACAAGTTGAATCAAGAATCTCACATTACTTGACTAATGTCTCTACTAGTTCAGAGACACGTAGGTTTAAGATCAAATTTACATAGCCTTGAATATTATCATTTTTCATATTTTTAACCACTTGTTGCAAAATTGCAAATTTATAGTTATGAATCACGTTAGAGAAATACTGATTCATACCAAGTCCATTTAGGAAACAAAAGTTTATAGTTTTAGTCTAATATGCAATACATTTTGGTAGGACCACACTATAAAATGTAAATGGAATTCCACTTGGTAAAGTCCACTTTTTGTCTTAAAAAACACTAATACATTACGTGAATGAATATGGGGAAGGAAAATAAGCAAATCACGTTTGGTTTTTTGTTTTTTTTTTCATTTGTTTGCTCTCAAACCCATGAAGAATCCTAACCTTTTTCCCTTGAGATTTTCCCTTATTGGCCTTTCGCAAAATATGCATAAAGAGACACACGACATGTCACAAAACCAACAAATAAATGAAGATGCATAAGAAGAGAGGAGAAGAAAACTTCAGGCTGTATTTATTGATGAGGGAAAAATAGGAATAGGGTGTGCAGCCAAATTTTGTTTTGTCACATTTTGATAAAAGTCCATTTTTTGTCATAAAAATACACGAATTAATGCACCACACAAAACCCTAATTCTTTTCCACAAAACCCACAAACAAATAAGGATAACAAAGAAAAAATAAGTGGACAACAAAGAAGAGAAAATAAGAGAATGAGTGGATGTCGATGAGAAAAATAATTGAATAGAATGTGCAGCCATTCTTCTTTCGTCTTAAAATTACATAAGACACGATTGTACGAGGTATGTGCAGCAGGATTCAGGACCAAAAGCTTTTGGGCCGACACTTTAATTTGCCCGGGAAAAACACGGCTATATAAAACCGTGACACGAGTTTTTATTTCGTACCCTAACGAAGTAACGAAACTAGCTCACAGCCATCAATCTAGGTATGCCCAGTCTTAGCCGGTTTATTGTACTGATAGTTTATTCTCATCCAACCATAAAGGGCACAAGTCAACATGACTGGACAAGCAAATTAATCAAGCTTTTAGAGCACCAATAATATGACAATATGGGAGGGAAATGGGAAACCAAGAAGTAGAATTGTGATGTGTTGTATTGAAGCTTGGCTGATTCATAACCACAACTTTCCAGTTTTGTTTCTTCATTGCAGTTGTGTCGTCACGCATCAACCAAGCGTTTGTTGGAGTAATCTAGTACCAAAACTTCTGGTACAAAACAAAATCTTCCACCAATTCTTGTGACTCATTCACACAAGATCACTGTTCAACTTTGGGGGACTAACTTGTCAAGTGACTCAGTGTCACTTCCATGATAGTTCCAAATTCTCAGTACCCATCACCGGGATGCGGATCTCTCCTGTTGTTGGCAATTGGCAAGAGTACCGCATCGGTCTGAAACCGGGATAGTATAGCTTGACTCGATTTCAATCATTTTTTTAAAATCAATAAATAATGAATAGTTGAGATTGAGTTGGATTGTATTGACCCCAATCTTAGACTGGTTACAAGATGGTTCAATTCTTCCCACAATCACAGAGGAACTAGAATCTCTTGCAATTAGTTTGGTTAATTGCCAAATTACTAAATTAAGATGTTTCCTTTTTTTCCGAGATGAGACTTTCTCAGTGAAAGAGCCATGATGGTTTGTTGTTCCCATTGAATTATCATGTCAGATGCGCGATATATTTGTTGAGTTAGAAAATGAATTAGGGTTGAGTCAAGGAACAACCTTGGTGATGTAACTCTTGAAATAAATGAGCTAATCAAAACCGCAAATGTGGTCCGAACATATTGTGGAAACTTTAGAGCTTAAAACTTAATTTCAAGTGTCGATTTCAAAAAGTAGGCTTCAACTACCAATAACATACTTTGACAAGCACATACGCATCATGATTGCGAAACCAAATATCTTATGCAATCTTCAATAGAAGAAAATTGGGATAACAAAACCATATTCTTATAGAGTCACGTTTATCATTTTGATTTCATGGAACATGGTTTCCCTTACTCCGATCACAAATTTCCTGTGTCGAATGGTTATTTGTGGAGCAACGTATTAGTCATATCACATCTATATCTATATCTAGAGCTGTTAAACGAATCGAACTGTTTGGTAGCTCGATTCGTTTCGATACGTTCGTGTTCGTGAAAGACTCGTTCGAAATCTTAAACAAACCGAGTTCGAACGAATTTTTTTGTTCGATTAATAATCGAGCGAACACGAGTATGTTCGCGAGTTTTAACGGACGTTCGCGAATATGGACATAATTATCATTTGACAAATTTTAGGGTTAACTTTATGGCTAGACTTTTATATTTGGAGGGTTTTATTTGTTATTTTTATGTTAATGTTAGTTATATAGTTAATGAATAATAGAATTTAGTCACTTAGTACTTTAATTATTTTTTAGAATGATTAATGATTTGTATGACATATTTAAGGCTTAAAATAATTTGGATTCGAGCATTTCGAGTATGTTCGGGAACGACTCGTTTATGTTAAACGAGCCAAACATGAATTCGAATTCGAACATGAACTTCGCTTAACGAGCCGAACACGAACACAGGTTTGGAGTTCGAAAATTAACAAGCGGACACGAACATTGTTCGAATCACTTAATGAACAGAGAATAAACATGAGATACTCGATTCGATTCGGCTCGTTTACAGCTCTATCTATATCTCTATTTATGTTAAATAGAAAGTTTGTTTTCAAGATCGAGTTAACTGGTAAAGACATTGGTTAAATTATTGTGAGATTATTGGTTCAACTTTCAAGCTGCTACTTTTCCCCTTTTCTTCTTGTGAGGTTTTGAGTCTTCATTGAACCTAAACCAGAAAAAGGAAAAGAAGAAAAGGAACAAATAGCAAGTGTATTTTGGACTTTGAGTGATTTAGATTCTTTTCAGAAATATCCTGAACATAATATATTAAGGCTGTTTTATGACTCAAAATTCGAACATTATTATAACATTGTTGATGGTATTGGTGTAATATGGAATTTGAGGCATCTATATATATATATATAAATATATATATAGTAGCTATTTTAATATATATATAGTAGTTATTTTAATCACAGTGTTTCTCACTCTTATATAGCATGCCTAATTGAAGAGAATTAACGGGTTATGGGTCATTTAAGTTTTACCCATACTAATCCTATTTGGATTATATTATGCGTTTAAAAAATATTTCTAATTTTAAAATAATTTTAAAAAACAACTAATCTTATCTTAATGATAGCTGCTTTCTGTCAAATTATTACAATGATGATATTATATGTTTAAAAGTTATCTTTAATTTTAAAATAGTTTTAAAAAATAACTAATCTTATCTTAATGATATTTGCTTTCTACCAAATTATTACATACAATTATAGTAAAACCTTTTTAAATCACAATTATTGAAATCTTACATATTCCATAAATTACTTCCTTTCACCATTATATCATTGATTAGTATTCAAATTATTCATTATCTTTTCTCTTAATTTTGAATTAACTTAGTGTAAAAAAAGAATTAACTGTTACACTGATAGATTTATTAATATTATTGGAAATTGAATATTTATTGATGAAGAAAAATGGATTGCTAGATCTTTTTCTACTTAATTAAATATGAATATATAGTTCTAAGTTTATGATCATTATAAAAATTTAAATTATCTAAAAGAATATTTATAAAAAAAAGAATATCTACCAAGTTTTTGATATGGGATACATTATTTGATATATACCATCAAATTATAGTAAAAGTATGTGAATAGATTTTTAAAAATTAGTAAAATAATTAAACATTTAATATACATTAATTTTTTAAAATTAATATGAATGAACATGTAGAACTATTGTTAATTTTTATATTTAAATTATTGGCATTTGTATAAATTCACAATAAATAAAAAGTTTTTAAAAATTAGTAAATAATTGAAAATTTAAAATACATTAATTTTTAAAAATTAATACGAATGAACATATAGAAATGTTGTTAATTTTTATATTTATATTATTTATATTTGTATAAATTCACCATAAATAAAAAGAAAAGACCGTGCTAAAGCACGGGCAAAATTCTAGTTATTTTAGGAAGAGAGTTTGGAATATAATATAATTAGATTTGGAGTGAAGTTACAATGATGTCAATTTCTAAACAAGAAACACAAAATATTACTTTTTAAGCACTGTATAGCATAGGGCGTGTGATTCTTGGAGCTATTAGTTGCCAATTGCATTAATGGATTTGGCTACCACCTAGTTGCTATAATTGACAATGAAAAGTTTTTAACTCCTTAAAATGCATAGAAACATTTTTTTTCCTTCTGATGGCTTAAATAATTGACATCATTTATAGTCCTATTATGTAACTTATTTCCATCATCTGATATATATTGCCTTGGAACCTATGACACCTACAATTATGCAAATCTGTTCTTGTCCTTCATGCCTATCAACCCAACTCTTGGTAGTTTTTGACGGAAAGAGGATTATACTTAGTATATGCAAGAAAAGTATAATATTATTGTTTGAGCAACACACGCTCAGCAAAGCAGCTTTTACTTCCTCCATTGGATCATACACATAATACATACATATATTGCTTTCAAAATGACTTTTGCCCACCATCCTTTTGCAGTAGTTTCATTTCATGAGTATCAAATGTAGATTATAAGGAGCTTTAACATATCATATACATGAACAAATATATATATATATATATATAACATATGATTTAAGATGAATGTTCACAGAATGATATCCATGATCATGTAATCATACAAGAAAACTTATAACATGTCAAAAGTTCATAAAGTAGAACATGTCTCATTGGCATTGAATATTCAAGCTGGTGACTAACCCAATCTAAACTTTCACTTGATTTGCATTAGGGATAATTGCATATACCTCTCCTGAGGTTTCTAATAGTTGCACTCACTTCCCCTGAGATTTGGAAAATAGCACTAATCTCCCCTGAACTTCAGATTTTGATAGCAACTTCTGCCCATGTTAGAGAAAGTGCCATTAGAAAAGTCTTTTGAGAAGTGAAATAATAATTTTATTCCATTTGTACCCTTTTTCTCGTGAGGTTGTAGTATTAGAAAAGTGAAAAACATTAAGAGATGAAAAACAATTAGTGAAGCTCAGATGATATATGTACAAAGAGAACAAGGGCAACACTAAAATTTGGAAGAAACAACAAACATATGTTCAGAAATTTGAAGTTCTAAAGCATATAAAGAGGTTGTTGATCAAGTAAGAAAATTTACCTTTGATCAATACAAGAGAGTTTCTTATTGTCATACTTTATAGTATATTGATCTCACACTATTTACCATATTTCATATATAGCTATTTTCTCTCATGATCAACACAATAATTTCTTTATACTATAACTGACACCACAACTTTGTGTATTAAGTTGAGATAATAAAGTATTGCTTACCTATCATCTTCTAATTGTCATAGATTTTTAATAAAAAAATCCTTAGATTTTGCCTTGATTTCTACTTTCTTTCTCCTTTTGTTTCATGAATGCATAAGATGAAATAAGTTCAACCAAAACCATCAAAACTTATTCATTATTGAAGCTTGCTTGGAGGTTTCTTTCTCCTATATTTTTCTTGCTTCTTCTTCTCTTCTATGTAATAAATATATGATTTGCATTGTCTTCTCAAGTGTTGTCAATCACAAAATGGCACCATGTTGGAGCATCAAAATGGCACCATTTTGTAAGTGAACTTATAGTGCCTAATAAAGCAAAAAATAACTGTTAATCTTATTTAATTGGTTATTTTAGACTTGTTTATTGCCCTAATTTTTTCCCCCAAATTTGTTTACTAACAACCTTAAACTCTTAGGGTATAGAAGTAAATTCATTCTATTTTATGTCAACTATAAGCCCAAATTCATGCTAGGAGAGGTTAGTGTTATTTTTGGAACCTTAAGGGAAGTAAGTGCAACTGTTAGAAATCTCAGGTGTGGTTTTTGCAATTATCCCTTTACATAAACAAGAAATCTAGTGTGGTTGTGAACATTTATCCACACACATTATGCATAACATCGATTAAATCATCAAAAAACACAGCCACACACATTAGACATAAAATCGATTAATTCATCATAAAACATGCCACTCGAAAAAAATTATCATAATGCTTCGAACATCAATATTATCATACACGATCTAAATTTGTATGATTGATGTATAGTAAGGCAAAATAATTGTTATAAACCCAATTAAAAAAATCACAGAGGATTAATAATCACTCACATCTTATGCAGTGTGTTTCAATCGAATTCTTTTAAACCTAAAAAATACATACCATGAAATATATATGTCATTTCCTTGACAATCTGTAAACTGTATAAATCGACTCCTACACTCCCCAGTACATGTTTAGACTCTGATAAAAGGATTTATAATAAAAAAAATTTGAATTAGAAAATTTCCCTATTTGGAAAGCTTCTCAATTTGGCTGGTACTCTATAGAATTACCAAGTGGGTCTATGCAGTTTCGGCCTGACTTGCATTTGGGTTTAATTAATTATAAACTTTTTCTAGATTGGACATATTTCTTATAACTTTGGACTTTCTAAAAAGGACAATGCTATAGTGCCTAGAGTTATGGTAACGATATTAGGGAAACCTGCTATTATAGATTTCTATTACCTTTAGTGATAGATCAAAATTTTTAGCGACTTTTTTAAATATTATATTAAAATAATTAATATTAACTTTAGTAAGTTTTTAATTAAAACTAGTAACTATATGCCTGAAAGATAAGTTTTAGTCAGAAATAGAAATTTACACTTTGAGTAATTTAATTTACTTATTATTTGACAAAATTTACTTTTTTTTAAATTAAACTTACTAATACTAAAAGTAAAAAATTTACATATTTAAGTAAAAAATCCACCTGTTTCTGAAAACGATTTTGGGTTATCACATCTCTCTAAAGTTGCTTCCCTTCTTTTTATTTTCTTCTCACCTCACGCTATGATGGAATAGAAATTTTTTCCTGGCAAGATTACGACAGTTCTGATCGAGAATCGCCGGATAGATTCGAGAACGAAGATTCTGACTCCCACTGGATGTCGTTTAAAGGCCCTTCCAGCAAGGTATAGTTGCAAACAAAATGATTTGTGTTTTTATTATTCCACTGAAAATTGAATATTTTTCTGCATATTCATTGTTCCGTTTTTTTTTTGTTTTGATTTTATCGTAGTTTTAGATGTCAATGAAGGAGAAGCTTTTGCTAGTGAATTGAAAATTGTATCCTTCGTATTTTGTGCATCTTCTGTTCCTTCTTATTTAAGGTTTGTACATCTTCTTGCAATGACTCCCACTGGATGCCGTTTAAAGGCCCTTCCAGCAAGGTATAGTTGCAAACAAAATGATGGCAGTAGTATGTCGTCGTTTATGTGAAAAATGGTTAATTTGGGAATGCATATAAGGTGTTTGGTGAAATGTCCAAAAGAAATTTGTATGATATGATCGATGCCTGTACGGGGTTAGAAAGCACCGAACAACTTGATTAAAACCACAGTTGACGAATTTCAATTACGCCGGCCAACTTGTACTAGGAAACAAAAATGTCAAATGCATTTCATCATTTATTGGTAAGAATTGATACTTTAATTTTACAATAAGTTTGGTTAAACTATAAAGGAGGTAAATGTAATTAAACCCCAAAAGTATTAACCGCTCCTTCTTTTTATTCTTTTATTTTTTTTATTTTTTAATAACTCAGTTTCAGTCTTGTGCTCTGCAAATTTTTGCTTGCATGATTTAGATCAGAAAGAATAAACCCAAATAATCAAATGTTATGGAGTTCTATTTACATGGTGATTACTTAGGAAGCTTATTTACCAGTTGGAAATGTTATTTGCTCTTCTTGAAACTGCAGTTTCTATGATTTGAAGTGGTTTCAATCTTTTCTCTGCCTGTACCTGTTCCAAAATGGAATGGTTTTTTAAAGTTATGTTCTTGTAGTTAAATCACATGTCTTACATATTTTTATTGATTGAATGGCTGTGCTGTAATGCGTTTGTAAGAATCCATTCTGTACATAAAGAAGCAACGTTGTACAGGATGAAGGCTTCATCAATTAAGCTTTGCCTTTGATCAATTTAATATCTGGTATATGTGTGAGAATAAATTAGTATACAATAAACTAGAGCGTGAACTATATTTGGGAACTTTGGAATTTCCCTGGTTTGAAAAACCAGCCAAACAATGTATTTCAATTGATCATAATTCCAAATCCATTCAACTGAATGGTTTATTGAATTCAAATCCACCGACCCAAACAGAGTAATTTATTTGTCAAATGCAACAAGCATTTTAACTTCGAACTATGCAGTGTTTTCATTAGGCATACAAAAGTTTGATTTTATGCATAATTTAAGAGGACAAGTTGACTGCACTAATTTGTTCGGTAATTTCTATTTCTTTAAGACTAAAAGAAAAAATCAGATGATAAAACATTTTATAGTGATTTACATACTATTTGCCAATTAAAAGAAAGTTTGATAAAAAAAAATGTGCATATAAATCCATATTGTAAATGATACAAAATATATTTGAAACTCACGAAACTTAATATGGGTAAATTTACTATAATTTTCAAAGATTATGCTACATTAGTACAACTTTAACTTTTATACTTGTGACTTAGAAAATAAATTTATTAAAACACATAACATTTATAAATGATACATACATTTATTAAAATGCTTAAAACACATAACATTTATGAATGATACATACAATCATATATTATACATTTACGTTACCAATAATTACTAACTATAATATTAAGTTTCAATCATTAATAAAAAAATCTTAGCATTATTTTAAATAAATTTCCTAATACTTGTTTCATATAAGTTTCTTTAAATAAAAGAGTAAATTTATGCCACAAACT
Source organism: Coffea eugenioides (assembly GCF_003713205.1). Taxonomy (NCBI): domain Eukaryota; kingdom Viridiplantae; phylum Streptophyta; class Magnoliopsida; order Gentianales; family Rubiaceae; genus Coffea; species Coffea eugenioides. Next base: position 54,239,520 of record NC_040040.1, read on the forward strand.
AGTAAGTTTTGATAATTAACCAAATTTATTATTCTATCAACAAGATTTACTATCAATCTATAAAAACTTACTATTACTTGAACTAAACTTACTCTCCAAAAAGTAAGTTTCGAATATAGAGTACTAATTTATTTTTTTTAAAAAGTAACTTTCATATTTATTTCGATTTACTTTTTGAGACATAAATAGGATAACACTTATGTGACCATTTTCGATTTATCTTGGATTTACTGTTAGTGACCATTTGATTATTTGATGGACCTATCCACCTAAGTAGGATAACACTTAAAAATAAGAAAGTAAGTTTCCCATTTAAAATAGTAAGTTAACAGTAATAAATTAGTAACTTTTATACTTCAAAAGGTAAATTGGAATAAATATTAAACTTATTTTCTAAATAAATAAATTACTACTTTATATCCCAAACTTACTTTTTAGAGAGTAAGTTTAATTCAAGTAATAATAAGTTTTTATACATAAATAGTAATTCTTACTGATAACATGGTAAAATTGATTAATAATCAAAACTTACTGATTTATGGGACACATATACTATTTTACTTTAAAACATATTTCAAACTAGTATTAGGAAATTTATTTGAAATAACGATAAGATATTTTATTAATGATTAATTCTTAGTACCTTAGTTAGTAGGTACTCATAATATACTTGTATAATACATGATTATAGGTATAATTTAACAAATTTTATTTATATATTTCAAAATACTATGAAAAATAGTTTGACTTTTCACATAATCTTGTAAAATATGTAATAAAACTTTGTTGTATTATAAGTCTTTAATCATTTTCAATTTTTGAAAAGTTTGAAAGTTTGGATAACAATAACAACAAATCTTCCTAGTTATATATAGAATATTACTTGTTTATATATCAAAATTTTTTTAATTTAACACCTATGAATATAATAAGATGGTAAAGTTTTAATAAATTTACACCTGAGACACAAGAAATAATAAGAGTAAAAGCCTAAACAAAATGAGAAATAATATAATAATAAAAATGACAAAAATAGTATAACAATTAATATAAGAAAATCAGTATGATCTGGATTTTTTTCCTTGGGAGATTGTTCATAAGAATAGGATCCAATAATTATAAATGAAAATCACATGCATATATAATCTATTGTATAATTTAAATTAAATTTAGTTCACGTATAAAATGGTCCTAAAATAATTAGTACACTATGATACAATGTTATTTTAACAACAAAATTTTTTTTTTTTACTAAAAGTCTGAAATATCCATGACATACGTATGAGGGATATTTTACCATATTTGTATATCACATCTAATCATGAAAGTTAATTTGAGAAAAAATATTTTTGGCAATAGAATTATTTTGAATTTAGTCAACAAGTAGGGATTTTTTAAACAATAAAAGTGAAATATTTTGGGAACTTAGTTGTTTATTTTCCCATAATTAAAAATTGCTATATTTTAGCAATTGTTGCCATTGACTTTTCATTCTGTAGACTAATTTTTATCAATGCAAAATTAGTTTTATTAACAATAATTGAAGTTCCATTGATCCGAGGATTGGCATTTTATTGCTATTATTGTATATGTAAATATTTAACCTAAGTAATAAAATAAATAATAGCTACTTAAAAAAAGGAAATTGAAATGGAATTAAATTTATTTAATATTTTACTGCTAACAACTTTGACCCCATTTAATGGTTAAAGAAAAAATAAAAGAGACGTACAAACTGGGATTGATTCCTTAGTGTGAAAAAAGAAAGTTCTTCTAAACTAATGCTACGTGAAATTCTGGATGCATATGAAATTAGAAATGTGATAACTTTGCAATTCATTCTCATTCATGATGAATAAATTGCGATTCTCTATAGAATCACAATTTTTTTCGTTCAGCATGAAAACATTCTTATTTTGTCATATTGATGGCTTTTGCTTTTAAGATTATCTACATGTCGGTGGTTAGTATTATTGACACGGTTAGAGGTCATGGAAAATGTTACTAATTTTAGGAGAAATTATGTATTGTAAAAATGGTTTAATAATTTTCTATTAAGCATAACCACTGCATACAAAAGGAAAAGATATTTGATTTTATTTTGTTTTGATTAGAAGACTAGTAATAAAGGAAATTTCAAATTAACAATCAACGTGCACATGATTACAATAATTTTTTAGTCATTTAGACTAATATATGTCATAAAGTAGGCAGATTTAGTCGTTTGTGAATTCATAATTTTAATAGTTTACATAAAATTCATCTATAAAAAATTATGATTATTATAAAATGACATTTTATAATAATTTATATACCATTTGCCAATTAAAAAAGAGTTTGATAGAAAACATATGGATACAAATCCATAATGTAAATGATACAAAGTATGTTTGAAAGTCACAGAACTTAACATATGGGTAATTTTACTATAATTTTCAAAGATTATGCTATGTCAATTCATAGGCATTAATATATGAAAATTGTGTACCATTTTATTATATTCATAGGTGTCAATATATGGAAATTGTGATGTATAGATAACGGCAATTCTATAAATAACTCGAAAGATTTGTTGTTACTGTCATCCAAACTTTCTAACCTTTAACAAATTCATAAATAATTCAAAATTTATAATATGACAAATTATTCTTACATATTTTATAAGGTCATATGCAAAAAAAAAAATTCATAATAAAAAAATTTTAGCATTATTTCAAATAAACTTCCTAATACTTGTTTCATATAAGTTTCTTTAAGTAAAATAGTAAATTTATGCCACAAACTAGTAAGTTTTGATGATTAACCAAATTTACTATTCTATGAACAATATTTACTATTAATCTATAAAAACTTACTACTACTTGAACTAAACTTACTCTCTAAAAACTAAGTTTTAGATATAGAGTAGTAATTTACTTCAGAAAAAAAGTAAGTTTAGACATAAAAGTTCCATATTTATTCAAATTTATTTTTTGAGACATTAAAGTTACTAATTTATTGAGTTAACTTACTATTTTTAATGTAAAACTTACTAACCAAAATTTTAGGTACTATTTTATTTAAATGACTAGTACAATAGATAATCAAATGATCGCTAAAAGTGTTTTTACCTGTTATATCAGGTAAAAACAATTTCGTTACCATAACCATCGTTACTTCAGACTTTTCCTTCTAAAAATAGCCATTTTCTGAGAAATTTGGCACGAAATTCGGACTACAACTTAACCAAACAAAGAGTTGGGTTGGGCCTTGTGTACTATGATTAAGCAGTAAAAAACTTATTGTTCAACCATGGCTGATTGGGCCTGAAGCTGTTTAATTTAGTCAAATTACTTGAAGGGGCTGTTACACCAAAAAGTAGGCATAAAACTTAGCTAGAAATTTTTTTAACAAACCAATCCACAATCACGACGTATTGGGGCTTATAAACACAATGATCACTAGACTTGTGCAAATGGGGCAATTCCACCATTGGCCGAGTAACAATATCCCTTGGGCCCCCAAACAATTATTGTCAAATCGAAGGACTGACGCATAGGATATAGGATAGGAGATTACTTAGAATAATTTTTAAAAAAATACTATAACACTTTTTTGATGTGATATATGTAAAATAAAAAGATGATTGAAAAATATGTAAATGATGCAAGTTAGTCAATATGTATAAATAAGGTGTAAACAATGTGCAATCCAAACAAATGAGAAAATCCACCTCTAAGGCATACAGTTTATATGCATGCCTTTGTTGGTTTCTTTTGTTCCAAAAGCCGTGGCTTATTTAGAATGATCTCAAGTGACAAGATTTCTGATGTTTACAGCGCTCAAATTATTCTTTGTCCGTCGTAAAAGTTCAAAACATAGCCACATATGCTTGTCGAAATCCAAGGAAGAAAACTCAAAAAAAAAAGTATAAATATTATTCAAAACATCTCTCACAATTCGTCAAGTAAATATTTTTCATCAGTTTGTTTAACGAGTGCCGATAGAGCACTCGTTAATATATACTTTAGGTGTTATATTTTTTAAAATATAAAATAAATTAGAAAAAGCAAATAAATATAAGGGAGGATAGAAAAAATTAAATAGAAAAAGTATATAAATACAAGAGGGAATAATAATTATTAGTATTCGTAAATATATGGTAGATTAGGTGAATGCTAGGTGTGTCAACGAGGGCACCCGTTAGAAAAATCTTTTTTTCATCTCCCACTTTTAAAATGTTAATTTTATGTTCCTTACAAATTTAAATTAATAAATTTTGATCCCAACCTAAATTTTCAACTACTTTTTAGTTTGAAATTATCATATGACTCACATATAGTTATTTTTAGGATACAAAAGATTAGACCCCACTTTTTTAGTGGCACAAATGTATATAAATTAGGTTCGATCCCACTTTTTTAGAAGAAAAAATAAATACGGTTCAAGTCAGCTCTTACTTTTTTAGGGATAAAAGTGAATATCGATCAGTTTTTTGTTTAACTATAAATGAGATCTTACCTTTTTGCCCCTAAAAAAAAAGATCATGTGTGGGTCAAATGATAAATTCAAGGTAAAAAATTGTCGAAAATCTAAGTTGAGACCAAATTAATTTTATTGACTTGATTTTGTAAGGGACACAAATTTATTATTTTAAAAGTGAAAGATGAAAAAATTCATTTGGCAAAATGTGAAAGTCATTTCGAACAATTTTTCCAATTTTTTTTATTCAAGACATAGCCAAAGAGTAAAGAAGGGGTCTATAATTCTTTCTTTGTCTAAATCCAATTTTCAACGAGCAATATAAACAGAGGAAGAATAGAAAATTCGGTTCGTGACAATGTTAAAAAAAAATTTCACTTTCGAAGAAGATGTTTAACAAGGCATGACCGGTTTGTTTTATAAATATACACAGATCTCAAAAGCCTTGAGCTTCCAACATGTACATATGGCACCAGTAATAGTAGTATTTATATCACGTTGATGAGAAAATTCAATATATACAGGTATACGTTCGTAAATCTCATAAGAGTAGTCAAGATTTCAATTTTTTTCCTTCTTAGTGAAATGTTGAATTTCAGCAATTGATCAACCTCATACACATATCAAAACCCTTGTGCATACATTTGAAATTATTCCAAATCCAGATACAGTTCCAGCAAATTTTTTCTTTTTTTTTGCTATCCCAAATCATATTCATTCGAAAGTAAACAAGGGAAATCCACACAGTACAAAGTTCAAATCCAGTACAAGACTGCAACTAAACAAATCTAACCAGAAATATAGTAACATAAGAAAACCAGATTCAACTACATTTAAGTAAAAATTCTTTGGTCTAGATCCCAACTAAGGCTAATCTCCCAGTTCCGCTTGGTTCTTTCAACTCGGTGCCAGTCAACCATTGAAGATCGATCTCGCATCCTGGATGTTTCTTTGTAGAACAACATTACAAGGGCAGCAGTTATGCTAAAAAGGCATCTGGTTCCTAGCTAACCAAATGTAGCAAGTGTTAGCGGATAAAGATAGCTTGCAAAAGAGATCACAGAAGGAATTACTGCTGTAATTAATGATCACACCACCAGTCCAGCTCTGATCCTGCCACGAAGCTTAAGGACCTCTACATAGCAATCAGGACTGAACTTGCCTCTACATTCGACAAGATAAGTGACATCGAAAGAACAAGTTTTTTTTGTCGAAACGATAGGAAATTTCATTATCAAAAGACCATAATACATGTACGAGCAACGGCTCGAAGTAACTGCACAAAAAGTGTTCAGCGAACACTGAGGAAATTTCTTTCCTCATCCACAATTATGCTTAAAGCATCTGCACTCAGTAGTCTACTGTCTAACATATTTTCCTCTCTTTCCAAACCAAAAGAGCACATACAAAACAGTCTCTTCAGACTTAGAATATCCTCCAGCAATGTAGCCATCTTGCTATCTGTTGGTCGTTGCTGTGTGAGTTATTTCCATAGTTCTTTGTTGCAGAAATTGAGACGTACCTCTCTCCACTGCTGCTGTACAGCTTTGCACAGAAGCAATTTTAATGCCAGAGCTTCGTCTAGGATGTTGCTCCCCAAACGTCTCTCTTTCAGCATCCAATCTGCAATTTTAGTGTTTGCCGCATTCTTTGCTGTGACTCCTATGCCAAAGGCGTTCTGCCTTTGTTTCTTTACTGTTGCCACTTGTATGATTAAGGCCCCTTCACTTCCATTGCTCTATCCTTGGTGAACATTGGTATGAACTGTTTCTTCTGTACTCTTTTTATCCCCCTGCTGATGCTCTACCCCTTGTTCCATCCATTCTTTGTGCGCACGTTCTACTATTCTCAATGGTGCTAATCTAATTGAGTTCTCATATTCCCTCTTGTTCCTATCTTTCCATACCTGCCATAATATATTTGCTGTCAGGCCAATATGCTCCTTCCCTTCCTGTCTAGTTCTTGCTTCTGTAATTCTCATCCACCATCTCTTAAAATCACCCCTCTGATCATTTGCTCCATCCCACTGAATGGGGGCTGATTTCCATACTTCCAGTGCATGTGGACAGTTGAGTAACATATGTCCTATGGTTTCTGGAGCCTCACCACAGGTTGAGCAGATAGGGTCCCCTACTCCTGTTCGCTTTCTCACTGCCTCCCTGACTGGTACTGCTCGTTTAATACACTTCCAGATGAAGTGCTTGATTTTATGCTTAATGTTGAGCTTCCATAACATATTCCACACCTGAACCATTTGCTAGCTTCCTTCTGAGATGCTTGTTCCAGCTCCCTCCTGGTTGCACCTTCTTCTGCTCATGCCTTTCTCCATCAACAATTTGTATCCTGAGTCGACTGTGTATTCCCCTCCAGCTTTTGGTTTCCAGTAGAAACTATCTTCCCTCCCTGATAAGCTTAGAGGGATGCGGAGAATCTACTCAGCATCTTCTTTGTTGAAATTTCTGAAGATAACATTCATGTTCCATCTCTGCTGGCAGATTAGCTCATCAACCATCTTTAGCTCACAGTTACTTGTTCTGCATGTTGAAAGCTTCCCCGTGGGTGTTTCTGGTAACCATTTATGGTCCCAGATTTTCGTGTTCCTACCATTTTCAATCCTCCTAATCAGTCCTTCCTCTATTAAGCTCCTTGCTCCCAGTAATCCTTGCCAAATCCATGATGCATTTTTAGGGAGGGTGCATTGTAGTATGGATTCCTGAGGGAAATACTTGGATTTTAAAACCTTACTGACCAGAAGATTTGGGCTGGTTAATATCCTCCATAACTGCTTACCCAGACGTGCTTTGTTGAAGGCTTCCAGATCCTTAAACCCAAGGCCGCCTATGTTCTTGTGTACTGCCATTTTGTCCCAAGAGATCCAGTGCATTTTGTTCCTTCCCTCAGATCCACCCCACCAGAAATTGGACATCATGGTGCTAATGTCTTTGTAGAGTGATCTAGGCAGCTTAAAACAGGACATAACGTACGTAGGCATGGCCATTGCAACTGCCTTCAACATGACCTCTTTTCCAGCTAAGCTCAGAAATTTATTCTTCCAATTCTGAAGCCTGCACCTTGGCAGATCACTCCTCTTTGTACATCTTCCAGATTTTTACTAAAGAAAACTGCAGATTTGTCAAAGTTGATCAGCTGTCCTGAGGCTGCTTCATAGACTTTTAGGACTTTCATTATTTCAGCCGCCTCTTCCTTATTTGCTTGACAAAAGATGAGCGAATCATCAGCAAAGAAAAGATGGGTAAGTTGAGGACCTTGCCTGCTGATTTTCAAGCCTGTGATCCTCTTGCTTTCTTCAGCTTGCCTTAACAGATTGGAGAATCCCACAGAACATATTAAGAACAGGTATGGTGACAATGGATCTCCTTGACGAATACCTCTCCCTGGTGAGACAAAACCTTTCACTTCTCCATTACAATTGAAGGAATAATTGACTGTTGTTAGGCAGCCAGTTATCCATTCAATCCATTTAGTACAGAAACCCATTTTGCTCATCATTGCCAGCAAAAAATGCCACTCCACCCTATCATAAGCTTTTGCCATGTCAAGCTTAATAGCCATGTATCCATCTTTCCCTTGTCTTTTGTTTTTCAGGTAATGCATGTATTCATGAGCAATCATTACATTATCTAGGATTTGTCTTCCTGGGATAAAGGTCTTGCTAATGCATTTGTGCAGGACTACCTTCAGTCTATTAGCCAAGATTTTTGAAATAATTTTGTAAAGCACACTACAAAGACTGATAGGCATGAAATGCTTTAAACTGATAGGATTCTGGATTTTGGGGATAAGGGATATAACTGTATGGTTGATGGATTTAAGCATGAAGCCTGATGTGAAAAAAGCTTGGATCGCTGGGATAATGTCTTTTTGATGGTGCTCCAAAATCTCTGGAAAAATAGAGGAGTCATCCCATCTTGTCCTGGAGCTTTTTCAGAATTCATGAAAAAAAGAGCATCATGAATTTCTTTTTCCTCAACTACCTTAGTCAGATTATTATTCATGTCCTGAGTTATGGAGTTAGGAATTCCATCTAGAATTTCAGACATGTCACCTCTCCCACCACTACTAAAAAGATCCTTAAAGTAATCAGAAATTTCCTTCACAACCTCATCCTCGTTACTAGTCCAAGAACTATCATTTCGCTACAAGTTTCTGATTCTATTCTTCACTCTTCTACCCTTGACATAGGTGTGAAAAAACTTGGTATTTTTATCCCCCTCCCTAAGCCAACTAATTCTCGATTTTTGTCTCCAAAAGTGCTCTTCCTCCTTATATGCAATGCTCAGCTTATCTTTGATGTCATTCAGATTTTGCCTCCTATTAGCAGACTCCGAAATCCTGGCTTCCTCCAACTCTTTCTTAAGATCATGAATTTTACTCCTTGAGTTGGCTTGGAAAGAATTCCTCCATTTCAAGAGTTCAATTCTGCAATTTCTGATCTTTTTTGTAATTTTGAACATCCTATAGCCTTGCTCCTCTTTTTTCCATGCACTCTCAATCACTTGTTGCACCCCTTCCCTTTGTAGCCACCTCTTGTCAAAATAAAACCTTTTCTTGTGCCTGTCAGTTGCAGGTATGGTGTTTATCATCAGCATGGAGTGATCAGAAGCCAATGTGGTCAAGTGCTGGCATCTTGCCTTCTCAAAAACTTGGAACCAATCCACACTACAAAGGCCTCTATCAGGCCTTTGCCTAATACCCTGAATCAAAGGCCACACTGCAAAGACATCGAAAGAACAAGTGATTAGCGGATTTTCGTGGTGTTGGAGGAAACTTCTGTATCTTAGGCCACTAGCTCAGCTGTTGAAGCATCAATTGCAGGTACAAGCAGCACCTTTTTCTGGTGTGATAATTGGCATACACAAGGTCCTTTGTATTTGAAATACCCTGAATCTCTGCTTAAGAGCCCATGCCTATGTCCTTGCTCTAAAGTTATAAAATCGTGAATAATGGATGCTTGGCTTGGCCCAAATTAGAAGAATTAATTTTTGGTGTTTGAATTTCAACAAGTCACTCCAGAAAGTATGTTGCAACAAGTATATATGTCAAACCATGTTAAATGGAATGCCTTCTCTGGGAAGTCAGACATGCAAGAAAATTTATCAACAAGGGAACAAAGTGCAATGGTTTCAGCCGGTGTGGAGTGCACGATGCATTCCTAAGTATGTGTTTATAATGTGATTAATGGTGCAGGAAAAAAGCTGATGATGAAAGATAGGTTGCTGAGTTGTGGTATTGCAAATATCTCATCTAGATGTGTATTGTGTGATTTGGTAGATGAAAGCTTGGGATATTTATTCTTTGATTGTGCATTTCCTAGATGTGTATGAGATACGGTGCTTCTCATACAGAGGTTTTTTTACCATGGAGTCAAGAAATGGAACAGTGGTGCAATCATTTGGGTGGGAAATCTTTTGGTGCAAAACTCAGAAGATTGATGCTAGCTGTCATTATGTGGCATCTGTGGCAAGAGAAAAATAGGAGAGTATTTCAACATACTATTGCAACTTGAAAGCACTGGTAGAGTGCTTCATGTCATTGGCAAAGTTATTCAGAACTGTGCGGTGTCTTGGCCGAAAGCTCCACGTACTCAGTAGAATTGGCAGCTGGTGATGGAGTGGGGATTACCACAGGACTGCTTACTTTCATTGAAGTGGTAGGATTTTTCCACTGTAAAGCTTACTTTCATGATCAATAAAAGTGCTCATTTTGGTCAAAAAAAAAAGGGGGGGAAGGAGATCAGCAGATTCACGAGCCTGACCACAAAGTACAAACACCATCAACTGCCAGTTGATGGTAAGACTACAGCAGATTGTTGTTAACAAGCTAACTAGTGATCAAATTCATGAACTTCAAAAAGATGTTTCTGATGTTGAAGTGCAGTTAGCACTATTCTCAATGCAACAAGGCAAGGCACCTAGACCAGATGGTTTTCCTGTGGAATTTTTTGTGAAGAATTGGGGTGTAGTGCAGGCTGACTTTATTAAAGCTGTGAAACATTGCTTTGGAAATGATAGTCTACATACTCGTCTGAATAGTACAATTATTTCTCTTATTCCAAAGGTTCCTAATCTATCTACTATGCATGAGTATAGACCTATATCTTGTTGCAATACTGTTTATAAGGTCTACTCTAAGATTTTGACAGAGAGGATGAAAAGAATACTACCAGAATTAATCAGTAATAGGCAAAATATTTTCTCAAAGGAAGGATGATCTCTGATAATATCCTATTAATGCACCACATTGTTATTGGCTATCATAAGAAAAATGGACAAGCTAATGTGCTGTGAAAGTAGACATGATGAAGGCTTATGACACTGTAAGGTGGGATTTCTTGTTTGCTGTTATGGAGTGTATGAATTTCCCTGAAAAATACATTCAATGGGTGAGGAAAGGTGTATGCATGGCTAGATTTTCATTAAACATGAATGGGGCTCTTGCTGGCTATTTTTCTAGTACTAGAGGTTTGAGACGGAGACCCCATTTCTCCATATCTCTTTCTTTTAGCAATGGAAGTCTTTTCTCTCTTGTTTGATGATGCCACTAGGATACCTGAATTCCAGTTTCATCCTAAATATCAAGCCCTTGAAGTTTCTCATCTCATATTTGCAGATGATTTATTTCTTCTATCAACTGCGAAATCCAGATCTATGAATGTAATGAATTCAGTTCTTTTGGAATTTACTGCTTTGTCTAGCTTATCACCAAATCTACATAAAAGTGAGATTCTCTTATTAGGGGTTAGTGACGAGGAAGGAATGGAATTGTGCAAGATTCTGGCGATGAAGAGAGGATATTTACCAATCAAATATTTGGGAGTACCTTTGCTAAGCACAAAGCTTTCATTGAAAGACTGCTTTCCTATTATTGAGAAGATAAAAAAAGAAAATTATGTGGTGGAGCCCAAAAACTTTGACTTCTGCTGGTAGGCTTCAGCTGGTAAAGTCAGTACTGCTGAGTATGCAACTATACTGGAGTAGTGTATTCTTATTACGGTATTACCTCGAGCTGTCATAAAGAATATTGAAGCCATGCTCGCTGCATTCTTGTGGAAAGGTGAGACCTCTGCTAAACATGGAGGAAATAAGCAAACCCGCTCAACAAGGTGGATTAGGAGTACCTGATTTCGGACGTAGTATGCAGGAAAGAATCACTTTGGATCAATTGGATTCATAGTGTGAAGCTCAAACATCAATGGTTCTGGGTTATTCCTATTACTCAGTCATGTTCTTGGTTTTGGCGAAAGTTACTTCGACTTAGGCCTCTAGTGCATCCTTATATTATTTCAAAGATCAATAATGGTGAGAACACCTTTCTCTGGTATGATAACTGGCACCCTAGAGTACCTTAGTTGACAGCCTATGGTCCTGATATAATAAGACAGTTTGGAAGCGAGCTACAAGCTAGAGACTCTTCTATTATAGAAAATGGCGATTGAAAGATTCCCACAGGTAGAAGGAGAACAGCTGATATTGAGGATTTTGTACAGCTCCTCCCATCTGGACAATCCTTGAATGTTAACATCCAAGACTCGGCAAGATGGTTGGCTAGTAAGAATGGTACCTTTTCTATTAAATCTGCAGCTGAATTGTTAGACCCTCAATATGTTGAAGTTCACTGGCACCACCTTGCTTGGTTCAAAAAGTGCATTCCAAAGTACTCGTTTATCCTGTGGCTGCTTTTGAAGAATAGGTTAAGCACATCGTTTGTTTCTTGCAACATCGTCTTACAAAAATTTCCGGCTATCAACTCAATTCCGTACCTTCAAACAGATCGGCACGGAGAAAAGAGCATAACGAGGCCCTTAACTGGTAAATAAAGCTTTAATCCAATGAACGCGTTATCTCCAGAAGTTTCTCTTATCTGTGATATCATTGGAGGAAGTTAATTTTAAGAATTAGTAAAATTCACCTTTATATTTATTTGTTTCACAAAGATCTTATTTTATTGTAACAATCTTTTTAAAATATCCTGAAAAATTCAACTACGATTTTGACAGGTAATTTATCTTTTCTTTCTTTCATAACTATCAAACATATTCTCACTGTTCACATACGAATTTATATGCATAACTTTTTCAAACTCATATCTTTATGATGAACTTTTAATTGTATTTTTAAAAAATTCATATGATATACAAACGTATAATATCTTGTATTATATTTGTCCCATATAATACTGAGTCTCTTCCTAAGTATGAACAATACAAAATATGGATTAATTATCTATACATTGATAGTGCATGCACCGATAATTTTGGATAAATGACAACTATATAAAATTTAAATTTGAAATTCAACTTTTATATATATGTCATGAATCTAATGGTGATAATATATACACCTTTAGTTTATATAAAATTTACTCACAAAGTATTGGTTCATTTGTTAGAACAAACTATCTAGTAACTGTTCTTACCAGTTTAATATATTATTTGGTACGTGGGCTCTTGGGTCAAGGGAATATTAAGTTAGTTTTATTTTAGGGGGAAAGCCAATTATAATAGCTAGTTGGGGGTTTTGGAGAGTTTCTCTAGGCATTGTATAGCAGCTTGGGCGCGTCACAATCCAATTTAAAAAAAATATTTTAATTACAAGTTTATTTTCCTTTACTTTTATTAACACCCAAAGTTGTAACCATGTCCTATTATTCATTTAGACATTTGTACCTTAACCTTTTATGATTTTCCTTAAAAAAAAAATTTTATGACTTAAGTGATATTCTGCGGTTGAAAAATTGTAAGATATTAAAGAAACAATTTATAAGAAATCATAATGAGGGGTGTAAAATGCCAAATAAAGCTCTATTTATGCGTATTCCACATCTAAAAAATCCATAATGATAGATTACAACCCAATTGTTGGGTGCAACCCGTCCAAACATTTGAATTTATTAGGGTGAAAAGTAAAAAAGGGTAATAAACCCCGGGGGGGAGGGGGAGGGGGAGGGGTGAATGATATTTGACTTGTTGAATAATGGTGCATGGTGTGCACCTAAGCATATAAATTAGTAGGGTCTAGTTTGGGTTCTTTTGATTCAAATCCAAATTTATTAAATTTAGTTAAATCCCCATTCTTATGGGTCTAAAAATATAAATCCAAATCCGACACTCATGGGTTTGAATATTCAATGGGCGTCCATGAATATTTTTCTGAACATACAATAAAAAATTAAAGTAAAAATATTTTAAAAATATATAGAGTTAAAAAATAACATAAATACCATCCCATTTTTATTTTCAAATAATAAAATTAACATTCAAAATGTTGAATGCAATATTATGTACTCAAAAAAAGAACTATTATTAACTAAAGATAATTATTTTCAAAGTTTAATCTGCATCTTTCATTCAATCTTTTATTTATTTACTTTTGCTATTATGTGTATATATATATATATATATATATATCAAGACTTATGACTCTCTTATAGGGTCTAAATCCCCACTCAAGGGGCCAAAATTGAAATTGCGGTATGAAGTGGGAGAATACGTCACAAGTAGTCCATTGGCTCGACTGTCTAAGCAAATCTGCGTCCTACTTAACCCAAAACTTGGAATAATTCTCTCAGGTCCTAATCAAATAATTGACAGGCCTTAGCGTTCAAACAACAACAACCATACTTGGCTCATTAAAACGACAATTGTGATAAAGCGACGGTAATCTGCAGGCCGATCTTTTCTTGGACAACAGGAGCAGCAAGTTGCACAAGAAGCCGAATTCCACGGAATCTTGTAGAACTTCAGGGACTAGCTTATCAAAAGGATTGATGGATTATCTCCTGTTTCAGACAAAAAAGAAAAAAAAAAAACCCAAAAACAGATGCCTGCGTCCAATTGTTTCCTTCTCGCCAATCACTCAATTGTCCTCTCCCAACCACCCTCTTCAAATATTGTGAATAATCTTTGTCTCAATCACATTGTCTTATAAATAACCAATTTTTATTTTTATTTTTATACATCCCTCCTACTGAGCAATTACTTTAGAACTATTTATGCTCAAAGTTAAATACTACTTGGATATGAAACAACTTTAAAAAATTGAAAACTAGAAAACTCAAAATGATATTTCTCTTTGTATAATAATGATATCAATTTAGGATTAGTACTATCATATGAAAGTTACAAACACATGCAAAAGTTTCTCAATCATTACTTCGCATCGCTTAGGATTTTAAAATTTTGCAAAAGTGCTAAAACTCAGCGGTAGAAGTATCTTAAATATAGATATAAGAAAATAGAATAATAATAAATTTGATTAAATTAGTGGCAAAAAGTGTCCTGTAACTTTTAAAGTCATAGAGTTTGTAAATTTTTATTTTTCATGATTTTAAGGATACAATGTTGCCTACTCGCCATAGGTTTTGATTCTACCAAAGATAAGTCCTTAAGATAGAGCTTCTCGATGTGAAATTCTGATAATGGACGGTGCTAATGCTGCCACAGAATAAATTAGGAGTTTGTAACATTCATAGTTTTCGTCATTTCAATCATTTTAAGGGTACAATAAGTGTGTTTGGATAGTAAATTATTTGGGATAATTTTTTTTTAAAAAATACTATAACACTTTTATTGATATAGTGTGTGTAAAATAAAAAGACAGTTTAAAAAATATATTTATTGTTAGGAAATTGGCTTAATTTCTTTTAGGTAGGTTTTTTATTTTATGTGGACTAATTGATTTTAGTTACTTGAAGTAGTAGCAAAAGAATTTCTCATTTTGTTTAGAATTAGAAGTTATTTCCTATTTTGTACAAGTTTAGGAATTAGAATTGATTTCCTATTATTATTTGGATTTTGGCTAAATAATGTTATCTATAAATAGGTGGGTTGACATACTACACAAGAGATACACAAGAACATACAAGAGACGACATGTAACCTTATACATGGGGTGTGAGAGGGTTCTTGGGAGATGAGATATGGTATATAAGGGTTAGACTTTGGTTTAAATTGTATTATTATATAGAGTTTTCCTCTCATAATAAATAATGGGTTTCTCTCCATGGACATAGGCTCAATGGTGGAACCGAAACACGTTAAATATTGTGTGTCATCTATTTTTCATACTTGTGACTTATCTATCATTAAATTATTGTGTACTTGATATCTCAATGGTTGTTTGTTTCGCGTTTGGATCCTAACATTTATGATAAGGCCATATCCCACTACTCACATATCGGTATTGTCATCAATTATTATCCAAAAAAAAAGAACACAATTTTTGTTCAAATCCACCACGCAACTCAAACTCAAGCTCAACGAAGTCAAAATATTCGAGTTCACTTCTTTCTGATCAAATTTCAATCAAACAAAAACCATCATATCTTACTTCCGGCCAGAAGATGGAGATACTGATTGCTTTAATTTCAGCACTTCTAATTATCGTCCTAAGCGTTCTCCAAACGAACAGGAGGAGATCATCAAGACCAAAAAATCCTCCACCTCCTCAATTGGAAGGTGATTTGAAGTCCGATTGAGATGAAATTTTACACACGCGATCCTCTCATCAAGTTCTACTCATCTACCAGTTCAGATTTCAGATTTTCTTTTCGTTTGGTAACACCTTTCCAAACCCACTTCTTTGACCTATAGTTTTTTGGGGGTGATTTTGTAGTAATTTTGCTTGATTGGAATTGGTGATATTATTGTCATCCGAATATTTCGGGTAGACCTGTGTATTCCCATTGTTGTGATAGTGGAGATTTTTTACTGGACTAGGTCCTGTGATTTTTTTCAATTTGGGTTTTTCATGTAAAATTCTTGGTGTCATGTGCCTTTATTTTTCTTGCATTTTATTATCACTATTGGTATTATTACTTGATGATTTGATTTATTTCTATTTTAACTGGTATTTGGAGAAAGAGAAATTTGTCCTGGGCTAATTCTGATATTGTATGTCTGTATTGGTACCCCTTTTCCAACAAGTGGTATCAGAACAATCAGGTTAGACTGCTCATTTGTACTGGTTACAAATGGATGATTCGGATAGTGGTTGCATGATAAAATTGAATGCTACTAATTATTCGATTTGGAAGTCTAGAATAGAAGACTACTTGTATTGTAGAGATTTGTTTGAACCTATTCTAGGGAATAAAGGCAGACCAAGTGATATGAGTGATGAAACTGTTGGCAATATTAGAAAATGGATTGGTCAAAGTATTTTTCAACATTTTGCTAATGACACCAGAGCTGATGTATTATGGAAAAAGCTTGAAAGTATGTATGAATGGAAGACCGATTTGAACAAGGCTAGTTGTCTGAAGTAGATTACTCAGATGAGATATAAAGATGAGGAAGATATGACTGAACACCTGAGTAATTTTCAGGGATTGATAAACCAGGTAACTACGTTAAATTTGAATTTGGATGATGAAGTGCAGGCTCTATTATTATTTAGTTCACTACCGGATAGTTAGGAAACCATGGTAGTCTCCGTCAATAATTCAGTTCCGAATGGTGTGTTGACCATGGCTATTGCAAAAGATGTCGTGATGAATGAAGAGTTCAGGAGAAAGGAACAAGAAATTGTCTATGAGTCCCAGAACCTGGTGACAGAAAAGAAAGAAAGAAGAGGGAGAAGCAAAAGTAGAGGACCCCACAACAGGAATGACAAATTCAGAGGCAGGTCTGAGTCGCGAAAAAATATTGCATGCTATTATTGTAAGAACAATGGGCATTATATGAAAGAATGCAGAATCCTAAAATGGGAACAAGTTGAGAAAAAGGGTAAGGCGAAGGAAAAAGGTGATGAAGAGGCTATAGCAATTGTGGCAGCTCATGATGATATGTTTGTGTTCTGTGATGATGTTCAAGTGAATATTATTCATTATGACAGTGATTGGGTAGTTGATTCGGGTGCATCCTACCATGTTACTCCTCATAGACATTTCTTCTCAACCTACACAGAAGGAGATTTTGGATATGTTAAGATTGGAAATGAGGTCTCATGCAAAGTTGTTGGCATGGGAGACATATATTTGGATACAGATACCAAATGCCAACTGATATTAAGAAATGCTCGACATGTCCCTGATATTCATCTTAATCTTATCTCTACAGGAAAACTTGACGATGAGAGTTACCATAACTTGCAAGGTAGAGGCAAATGGAAACTCAGCAAAGAAAATCTCGTTGTTGCTCGAGAAAAGAAGCAGAGTACCCTCTACTTGATACAAGCCAAGTTGGGGAAGGGAGAAGTCAATGCAGTTCGTGATTCATCAATTGACCTTTGGCATGGCGACTTAGGCACATGGGTGCAAAAGGGATTCAGATACTTGTTCGCAAACAGCTCCTACCTGAAGTTAGAGGTAATGCACTTAAACCCTATGTTGACTGCATTTATGGGAAACAACATAGAGTTGCATTTCAAAATTTTCCTCCATCTAGAAAATTGAATCCGTTAGAATTGGTGCACACTGATGTTTGCTATATGAAAGATAAGTCTCTTGGTGGTGCTGCTTATTTTGTAACTTTTATTGATGACTTTGCTAGAAAGGTTTGGTGTTTTGCCTTGAAATCCAAAGATCAGATTTTGGATGTATTTAAAGATTTTCATAGCAAAGTTGAAAGAGAAACCGGCAAGCAGTTAAAGTGTATTCGTGCTGATAATGGTGGTGAGTACAGAGGACCATTTGAAATCTATTGTAAGTCTCGTGGGATCAGATTTGAGAAGACTGTACCAAAAACTCCTCAAGAGAATGGAGTAGTAGAGAGGATGAATAGATCCATTACTGAACGGGTCAGATGCATGCTCTCTAATGCTAAGTTACCAAAATCCTTTTGGGGTGAGGCAATGAGGACTGCAGTCGATTTGATTAATCTTTCTCCATCAGTTCCTCTAGATGGTGACATCCCAGAGAGAGTATGGACGAGAAAAATTATATCCTTTAAACATTTGAGAGTTTTTGGTTGTCGGGCATTTGTTCATATTCCTAAAGATGAGAGGTCAAAACTTGATGTAAAATCAAAACAATATATTTTCTTGAGTTATGGACATGAAGATTTGGTTATAGATTATATGATCCTATTGAAAAGCAGGTGATCAGGAGCAGAGATGTTGTCTTCTTTGAAGATCAAACCATTGAAGACATTGATAAAGGTGACAACTCAAAATATTCGAGAAAAATCTACTTTTCATCCTCAAACTTTGTGACGAAGACACATTTGGTCCCCAAACTTTTCGTCAGAACACATTGAGTACATGAATTAACGATTTTTGCCATATTTAGTCAATAAACGGGAATTTACTCAATTTGGACGGTGAAGACCACGTGGCCGTTAACAAATGTTCAAATATCAATTTATAACCAACACAAGTCAGACACAAGTCCACACTTGACTCTCTCTCTAACCCACCGCTTTTCTTCTCGAAATTTCCCCCTTTCCCACCAAGTTAATGAAGTGAAAAGCTGCTTGAGATTAGCAGAGTTAATGAAGTGATTCAACAAAGCTTTTTCAATCCAGTATATTTAATATAAATTAAATGATTCAGAGTAAAATACTCATAAATAGCTATTACTTTGTTCATGTAATAGAGAAAACCCATAAAAAGCTGATATGTTATGGACAATTTTTTTTTTTTTTTACTTTCACGTATTTAATTTATGTTAAATACAAAATCTACTAGTTTTTCTTTCGTAAAAATATTAGTATATCACTTTTTAAATTTTACTTACAAACATTTATGTATTTAACATAAATTATATGATTCAGAATAAAATACCTATAAATAGCTAGTACTTTATTCATATAATAGAAGAAACCCATAAAGAATTAGTAAAAAGTAGGTAATTTCTTTTTTTACTTTCACGTATTTAATTTATGTTAAATACAAAACCTACCAGTTTCCCTTTCGTAATAATATTAGTGTAACACTTTTTGAATTTCACTTATAAACATTTATATATTTAATATAAATTAAATGATTCAAAGTAAAATGCTCATAAATAACTAGTACTTTATTCATATAATAGAAGAAACTCATAAACAACTGGTATGTTATGGACAATTTTTTTTACTTTCAAATACTTCATTTATATTAAATACAAAACATGCTAGTTTTCCTTTTATAAAAATATTTGTGTAATGGTTTTTTGAATTTTATTTGCAAATATTTATGTATTTAACATAAATTAAATGATTCAGAATAAAATGCCCATAAAAACCTGGTACTTGGCTCATGTAATCGAGAAAAGCCATAAAGAGTTGGTACTTTACGGGATATTTCTTTTTTAAAAAAATATTTAATTTATGTTAAATAGATAATCTACTAGTTTTTTTCGTAAGAAATTACTGTAACACTTTTTGAATTTTACTTGAAAATATTTATATATTTATTATAAATTGAATGTTTGAGAGTAAAATGTCCATAAAAAACTAGTATTTTGAATAGGTAATGCCCATTAAGTAAGAACTTAAAATAATACCAAAATGGACAACTTGTTCAAGGAATTGTGTAATGTCGACAAAAAGCTGACTTGTGTTGGTTATAAATTGATATTTGGACATTGGTTAACAGCCACGTGGTCTTCACCGTTCAAATTGAGTAAATTTCCATTTTTTGACTAAATGTGGCAAAAAATCCTTAATTCATGTACTCAATGTGTTCTGACGAAAAGTTTGGGGACCAAATGTGTCTTTGTCACAAAGTTTGAGGATGAAAAGTGGATTTTTTCCCAAAATATTCAGATAATATTCCTGCTAGTTCAAATTCAGATCTAGATCCAATTCCAATACCTGTTGATTTTAATCAATGGGGAGCTGAGACAAAGCAGAGAGAGGATGTTAATGATGGTAATAATCCTACTGCTGATGAATCTGAGCATGAGGCGCCACCTACTCCATCACCTCCACCACAAGATGAGTTTAGGAGATCTACCAGAGAAAAGAGACCTTTTAGCAGATATAATCCTCATGTATATTTGCTGTTAATAGATGGAGAAAAGTCAGAGTCATACTGTGAGGCTTTAGAGCATGAGAACAAAGAAGATTAGTTGCGAGTCATGCAAGAGAAAATGATGTTCCTGCATGAGAATCATATTTATGATCTAGTGAAATTACCTAAAAGTAAGAGAGTTCTGAAGAACAAATGGGTTTACAGGCTGAAGACTCAAGAGCACAGCTCACAACCAAAGTACAAAGCAAGATTGGTTGTGAAGGGATTTAGTTAAAAGAAGAGTATAGATTTTAAAGAAATTTTCTCTCCTGTGGTAAAAATGTCATCAATTCGAGTTGTTTTTGGTATTGCAGCCGGTTTGAATTTGGAGATTGAACAACTTGATGTAAAGACAGCCTTCTTGCATGGCGACTTGGAAGAGGAGATCTACATGGAGCAACCAGAGGGCTTAAAAGGAAGTGGCAAGGAAAATCTTGTATGCCGTCTCAAGAAGAGTTTGTATGAGTTGAAACAGGCACCAAGACAGTAGTATAAGAAATTTGACTCATTCATGACAGACCATGAGTACCACAGGATTATATTTGATCACTGTGTTTATGTGAAAATTTTTTAAAATGGTGATTTTATTATTCTCCTGCTGCATGTTGATAACATGTTGATTGTTAGTCGTGATACTGTGAAGATTGACAGGCTGAAAAGAGAGTTAAATAAATCCTTTGCAATGAAGGATTTGGGTCCGGCTAGACAAATATTGGGACTGAAAATCTCACGAGACAGGCAAAATAGGAAGCTTTGGTTGTTTCAAGAAAAATACATTGAGAAAGTACTTAATAGGTTTAACATAAGCAAGGCTAAAGAAATCTCAACTCCACTTGCAGGTCACTTTAAACTGAACATTAAGTAGTGTCCTACAAGTGAAAAAAATAAAGAAAACATAAAGAAAGTTCCTTATGCCTTGACTGTAGTTTGATGTATGTCATGATTTGCACCAGACTAGATATTACTCATGCTTTTGGAGTAGTCAGTCGGTATCTCTCTAATTCTGGTAAGGAGCATTGGAATGCTGTTAAATGAATTCTCAGGTATCTCAAGGGAACTTTCAAATTGTGCTTATGTTTTGGCAATGGTAAACTATGTTAGATGGGTACACCGATGCAAATATTGCAGGTGATCTTGACAATAGAAAATTCATCTCTGGGTACTTGATGATTTTTGTAAGGGGAGCAGTATCATGGCAAAGTAAGTTACAGAAGTGTATCGCCCTTTCTAGTACAGAGGCAGAGTACATTGCAACCACTGAAACATGCAAGAAGACTCTTTAGTTGCAGAAATTTCTTCAAGAGTTAGGTATGAAACAAGATAAGTATAATCTTTATTGTGACAGTTAGAGTGCTATTCATTTGTGTAAGAACTCTACATTTCACTCTCGATCCAAACACATTGATGTGAGATATCATTGGATTCGAGAAGTACTGGATTCCAAGTTGTTGACACTTGAGAAGGTACATACAAATGATAATGGTGCTGACATGTTGATCAAGACATTGCCTAAGGAGAAAATCTTATTTTGCAGGCAAGAAGCAGGTTTGGTGGAACTTTCCAAATGAGCTGGACGGGGAGATTGTTGGGTTTGTGGGCCAAACCACAAAACCAAACACTTTTAGGTTCAAGTCAAGATTTGACTTAAAAGAAAAGTGAGTAGCCGTATGATGTATGCCTTCTTTGGTCTTGATGTGAGAACAAAAGCTACAGCCACCACTTTGAGGAGAGAAACGAAGAGAGAGAAAGAGTGAGAGCCAGAGAGAGAAAATTCTGTGCAACTTTGAGGCCTCAGTTGGAAGGTGATTTGAAGTCCGATTGAGATGAAATTTTACACACGCGATCCTCTCGTCAAATTCTACTCATCTACAGGTTCAGATTTTAGATTTTCTTTTCGTTTGGTAACACCTTTCCAAATCCACTTCTTTGACAGTTATAGTTTTTTGGGGTGATTTTGTAGCAATTTCGCTTGATTGGAATTGGTGATATTATTGTCATCCGAATATTTCGGGTAGACTTGTGTATTTCCGTTATTGTGATAGTGGAGATTTTTGACTAGATTAGATCCTGTGATTTTTCCCAATTTGGATTTTTCACGTAAAATTCTTGGTGTCCTGTGCCTTTATTTTTCTTGCATTTTATTATCACTGTTGGTATTATTATTTGGTGATTTGATTTATTCTTATTTTAACTGGTATTTGGGGAAAGAGAAATTTGTCCTGGGCTAATTCTGATATTGTGTGCCTGTATCGGTACCCCTTTCCCAACATACCTTTGGCAACTTTCCAAAGTATATGGTCCTCTTATGTCTCTTAAGCTTGGATCCTTTCCACTGCTTGTGGTTTCATCCGCAAGAATGGCTGAAGAAGTTGTGAAAAACCATGACTCGACATTTTCTAGTCGCCCACTGCTCCTAGGTTCCCGAATGCTTTCTTACAACGGCTTGGATATCGCCTTCTCTCCATACAGCGAGCAATGGAGAGAGCTGAGAAAGATTTCTGTTCTTCATCTCTACAGCAACAGAAGGGTGCAGTCATTTCGTGGTACTCGTGAAGATGAAGTCTCTCGGATGATCAGAACTATATCCAAGGAAGCGTCTTCATCTCAAGTGACGAATTTGAGTAAGACTTTACTGTCACTTACAAGTACGCTTATCTGTAGAATTGCTTTCAGAAAGAGGTATGATGAGGAAGATCAACAAAGAAGACGATTCCATGATCTCCTCCAAGAAATGCAGGCCGCATTCGTGGGTTTCTTTTTCTCAGACTATATTCCTTCAATTGGTTGGCTTGATAGCCTCAATGGGATGCGTTCTCGACTTGAGAGGACTTGCAGTAAGTTAGATTCATTTCTTCAAGAACTCATCAATGAACACTTAAATCCAAATAGGCCAGAGTCCATGAACGGTGATATCATTGACATCATGCTTCAATTACGGCAAGAACAATCAACTTCCTTTGATCTAACGCTAGATCACATCAACGCAATGCTCATGGTGATTAATTACCTATTCAAAGGACCTACTCCTTTTTTGTTTGGTAATATCGTTCAAAACACCCTTCACATTTTAACAAATAAATTGTTTTCGTCCTTCACTATTGAAATTATAAATTTAAGTCCCTTAGAAAATTAATTTGATAAAATTTAGTTCCAACCTAGGTTTTCGATGTTTTTTTTTACCTTGAATCCAGTATGTGACCCACACATTGTTATTTTTTTCGAAGCAAAAATGTTAGATCTCATTTGTAGTTAAATAAATGACTTAATCCATATTCACTTTTACATCTAAAAAAGTAGGATCTGATTTAATCTGTATTCATTTTTGCCATTAAAAAAGTGGAATCTAGCCTTCTTGTAAATATAACATAATTGCATGTGGGTCACACAGTGATTTTAGATTAAAAAGTGGTCGAAAATTTATATAAGGACCACAGTGATTTTAAAAAGTGGTCACATAGTGATTTTATATAAGGACCAAATATTATTAATTTGAATTTGTAAAAAATGTAAAATTAATATTTTAAAGGTGAAGGGCAAAGAAATTCATTTAACGAAATGTGGGAATGTTTTGAAATATTTTTCCATGTTGTTTTTCCTTTTAAGAATTTGGATCAATCCCATTTTGCTAATCTGTTTCGGTATATCATTGTAGGATGTATTTAGTGCAGGGTCGGATACTATTGCAGCTACAATAATGTGGGCAATGGCAGCACTGATGAAGAGCCCTGAAGCAATATTGAAGAAGGCACAAGCAGAGATTAGAGGTGCAGTTGGAAATAAAGATATAGTAAACGAAGATGATATTCAAAAGCTCCCTTATCTCAAGGCAATTGTCAAGGAGACCTTCAGATTGTATCCTCCAGCTCCACTTTCAGTTCCAAGACAGACACTAGCAAATTGCATTATAAATGGTCATGAAATCCAGTCCAATTCTATAGTTTACACAAATGTCTGGGCGAATGGAAGAGATCCCAAGGATTGGGAAAATCCAAATGAGTTTTTGCCTGAGAGATTCTTAAATATTAGTGTAGATATGAAAGGGAAAGACTTTCAACTGATACCATTTGGGGCTGGCCGAAGGGGCTGCCCTGGATATTCTCTGGGACTAGCAATGGTGGAAGTTGGACTTGCCAATCTTCTGTACTCTTTTGACTGGGAATTGCCTTCTGGGATCAAGAAAAAAGACATTGATACTGAAGTTTTACCGGGTCTTACAATGCTTAAGAAAAATGATCTGCTACTTGTCACAAAAAATGTGTATGCGCAGCAAGTGTCAAGTTCTGGCATCTAAATACTTGGGACCATATATTCTTTGCTGTGAAATTTCCTTTTGTTTCTTCCCTTCTTGTGTTTAGTTTGTTTTGTGAGTTGCTTCTAGTCATCTAATTATATTCTAGGGTCTGTTTGGAACCCAAGTTTTTTGTCTAGTTTTTGTTCTATAAATTTTTTAACAATAATCTCAAAAAATTCTCCAAAATTTTTTTAAATGCATACCTGAAATGGCCAATCACGTACAAAATTTTTTTTCCCTTCTTTCTTCTTCTTCCTCCCCACAACTCAATCTACCACCACCTCCAGGTCCTCCACCAATAGCCGCCACTCCACCGGTGCTAGCATCAAGGCTCGCTGACTTTTTTTTTTCCCTTTCTTTCCTTTCTCCCTCTCTCTCTTTCTCTCCTGCCTCTTACTCCTCCTCCCTCCCTCCCTCTTCCTCCTTTTTCCTCTTCCCTCTCCCCCCCCCCTCAAACCTTGTATGATGTGATACTCACTTGACGCGATCTGGACAACGAATCACCAACGGTTTAGCAGCGGAAATTTGACCCAAATCTAATCCCCGAGATAACGAACACTATTGATATTATCTCAACCCGTTACCTAATGAATTAGCGAACCAAACTATAGTAGAGGAACGCCACAACCAAGGAGTTACTCGATTGATAAGTTCGGGTGAATAACTTGAGAAGATTCTCAAGTATTCAAAGGAAACTCTCTTGCCAAAGAGAAAGTGAAAACTCACTAATTGTATTTAATAGTCAAAAACTGATCCCAAACAAAGAGGAAGTGGGGCTATTTATAGCCCTTACAAGCATTAACCCTAATCCAAAAGTTGACCAAACTACCCTACATACTTAAGAAAGATTTTGGGCCTTACTTACTAACAAATGGGCCGCAATTAAACTATCTTAATTACCTAGACTTTTTAAAACGAGAAATAACCAAAATCAACGAGGAAAATCAAATAATCCTACTAAACTCAAGCATTCGTGCAATCAACTAGTCTTCACTTGAATCTTCCAATTCCCCATGTGCTTGAATGGGTCTTGGTCTTTATATTCTCATCATTGTATAAAAGTATAGGGAGATTATGTGGATAAATGTAAAAATCACAAGGGAGTAAAGTGAATATTTATACAAATTATAAGGGTGTTACATGGATATTAAGACTTTATCACATACTCTTTTAAAATGTGTTTGGTATAAATACTGTAATTGATTGTACATTATGTTTATTTTCTACTTTACAATTTACATAAAATCACGAGGGTTATGTGACCATTTTAAAACTTTAAGAGGTTTATCTAGTATTATGTAAAACCACACGAGGATAATAAGTAATTTATCCTATATGCCCGTTTGGAAGGTGAGTTTTTTTTGTGTTTGTCTAAAACTTTATTGTAGCTTACTATAGAAGTTTTTAAAAAATTTTTGAAGTGTGTTTTTTTTTAATATTTTGAAGTGTATAGTTTAAAAACTTTGAAAAGTTTTTTGAGATTACTGTAATTAAAGTTTTTAAAAAACTTGTAGCAGACAAACTTGGCAAAAAACTTGGCTTCCGTAAGAGATGGCCCTTTTAATATACGTAACTAGGTCCACGCCATCACCACAAATTGGCTTGATTTGATATGGGTACAAAAAATTAAGCCCAAGTTAAAATGGGCCGTACTTGGATAATGGTGGAAATGTTCAGCCTCGCATTTTCCGGAACCGGACAGTTCAGCCGTGCTATATACTACTACTTACTAGTTAAATTAAAAAAAAAAACTAGTCAATTGCAAGATCTTTGATTGATTGTCAATCATTTCCTCCTCTTTTTTCTTCTTATAAGGTTTAAAATCTCCATAGGAAAAAAAATAAAAAAATAAAAAAATGACTTCTTACTAAAAAATGGCTACGTTAATTAAGAAATTGTGATGCTGATTACAATAATTGTTGTATTAAGTTTCTGAAACTTGGTTT
Organism: Coffea eugenioides; assembly: GCF_003713205.1. Taxonomy (NCBI): domain Eukaryota; kingdom Viridiplantae; phylum Streptophyta; class Magnoliopsida; order Gentianales; family Rubiaceae; genus Coffea; species Coffea eugenioides. Next base: position 54,266,171 of record NC_040040.1, read on the forward strand.
CTATTTACCATCTTATATTTTGGAAATATATTTCTGTTACAGAATGACAAGTTGACAACTATAAGTAAGTAAAAAGAAAAAATCAAATGAATTAGCCAAAGTGATGTGGCAAAATTTCAGATTGAATAACTTTCAGTGCCTTCAAAAACATAGCCCCTTGACCACTGGACTGTGTATATATCCCATTCAATTACTGGTGATGTAATCATGTAATACCGTCCATTCTTCACAGAGCTTATACATCATAAGTTTGATAATTTTATGAAACTCATGGGTCAATACATGATTGATTTGTCAAGAAACTAACCTGCCAAATCTAAATTGAAAATTATTACTCGAGATTGAAATTGAAGAAAGTATAAGTTGAAAACAAAGCAAAATGTTCATAAATGCTGAAGGACATATGAGCAAATTTACCCTATTCCAGTAAGGAAAATGGCAAAAAAATCCTTCACCTTATCTCTATGGTATAGTCTAACGTCCTCAATTCTAAGGGCAATTTGATTTTTTTTTTTTAGATAAATTGTTTAAGCAAAATGTGATGCAAAACCTTTGACTTACGATAGGCGAAGTCATGGAAGATGCAATTATTGGGGTTATAAAACCAAGCAATTCCAACATGCATTAGGCCAGTGCTGTACAAATTATTTCCAATCAACCTATTGTATAAAAATCCAAGGAGTATGCGGTTGGGATTCTTAATAATAAATAGGTAAGTAGTAAAGTTTAAAATTAGGGTTAATCACCAAAATTCAGGGGGTGGTTAGACCATGATCATGGGACAATTGACTTAAAAAAGTTCACTAGTCAACCCTTGAAATGAAACACATGGTACTTTGCAATTGATTATTCTTCTTACTTCTTACATAAGTAAAATTCAGGTGGGTGGTTAGACCATGATCATGGGACAATTGACTTAAAAAAGTTCACTAGTCAACCCTTGAAATGAAACACATGGTACTTTGCAATTGATTATTCTTCTTACTTCTTACATAAGTAGAATTTTGCCCGTGTCTTAGCACGATCTTTTTTATTTATTTATTGTGAATTTATACAAATATGAATAATTTAAATATAAAAATTAACAACAATCTTACATGTTCATTCATATTAACTTTAAAAGCTTAATGTATTCTAAATGTTCAATTATTTACTAATTTTTAAAAATTTGTTTACATACTTTCATCGTAATATAGTATACATCAAATAACGTACCCCATATTAAAACTTGGTGGATTTTCTTTTTTTTATAAATATTTTTTAGATAATTAAAATTTTGTATTTTATAAGATAATAATAATAAGGGAAAAGATGATGAATAATTTGAATATTAATCAACGATATGGTGGTGAAAGTAAGTAATTTATGAGATATATAAATTTTCAATAATTGTGATTTAGAAAAGATTTTACTATAGTTCTATGTAATAATTTGATAAAAGCAGATATTATTAAGATAAAATTAGTTATTTTTTAAAGTTATTTTAAAATTAGAGATAATTTTTAAATATATAATACAATCCAAATAGGATTCAATATAGGTAAAATCCAAGTGACCTATAACCCATTAATTCTGTTCAATTAAGCATGTCACGTAGGAATGAATAACAACTCTGATTAAAATAACTGCTCCAAGTGATATATATATATATATATATATATATATATATATATGAAAAAGTCTAAAGTAACGATTGTTATGGTAACGAAACTGTTTTTACCTGATATAATAGATAAAAACACTTTTAGCGACCATTTGATTACCTATTGGACTGGTCACCTAAATAAGATAGTACCTAAAAATTTGGTTAGTAAGTTTTACATAAAGAATAGTAAGTTAACTCGATAAATTAGTAACTTTTATGTCTCAAAAAGTAAATTGGAATAAATATGAAACTTACTTTTTTTTTTAAAATAATTACTATTTTATATCCGAAACTTACTTTTTGGAGAGTAAGTTTAGTTCAAGTAATAGTAAGTTTTTATAGATTAATAGTAAATATTGTTGATAGAATAGTAAATTTGGTTAGTGGTCAAAACCTACTAGTTTGTGGTATAAATTTGCTATTTTACTTAAAAAACTAATATGTAACAAGTATTAGGAAGTTTATTTGAAATAATGCTGAGATTTTTTATTAATGATTGAAACTTAGTATTATAGTTAGTAATTACTCGTAATGTAAATGTATGATACACAATTGTATGTATCATTTATAAATGTTATATGTTTTAAGCATTTTAAATATACTATGAAAACTATTTTTTTTTTTTGCACATGACCTTATAAAATATGTAAGAATAATTTGTCATATTATAAAATTTGAATTATTTTTGGATTTGTGAAAGGTTAGAAAGTTTGGATGACAATAACAACAAATCTTTCGAGTTATATATAGAATTGCACTTATCTATACATCACAATTTCCATATATTAATACCTATGAGTCTAATAAAATGATAAAGGTTTACTAAATTTATTTACTGGGTCACAAGTATAAAAGTTAAAGTTGTATTATAATAACAACAAATTTTTCGAGTTGTATATAAAATAGCACTTACTTATACATCACAATTTTCATATATTAATGCCTATGAATTTAATAAAATGGTAAAATTTTAATAAATTTATTTTCTGGGTCACAAGTATAAAAATAAAAGTTGTATTAACGTAGCATAATCTTTGAAAGTTATAGTCAAATAACCCATATGTTAAGCTCCGTGACTTTCAAACATACTTTGTATCATTTACATTATGGATTTGTATCCATATTTTTTCTATCAAACTCTTTTTTTTTTTATTGGCAAATGGTATGTAAATTATTATAAAATGTCATTTTATAATAATCATAATTTTTTATAGATGAATGTTATGTAAACTGTTAAAATGATCAATTCACAAATGACTAAATCTTACTACTTTATGGCATATATTAGTCTAATTGACTAAAAAATTACTGTAATCATGTGTACGTTGATTGTTGAATTGAAATTTCCTTTATTATCAGTACAAGTTCTTCTAATCAAAGCAAAATAAAATAAAATATCTTTTCTTTTTGTATGCAGTAGTTATGCTTAGTAGAAAATTATTAAACCATTTTTACAATACATAATTTCTCCTAAAATTAGTAACATTTTCCATGACCTTTAATCTTGTCAATATTACTAACCACCGACATGTAGATAATCTTAAAAGCAAAGCCATCAATATGACAAAAAAAGAATATTTACGTACTGAACGAAAAAAATTGCGATTCTATATAGAATCGAAGAAATTCATTATGAATGAGAATGAATCGCAAAATTATCACATTTCTAATTTCATATGCATCCAGAATTTCACGCAGCATTACTTTAGAGGAACTTTCCTTTTTCACACTAAGGAACCAATCCCAATCTCTACATCTCTTTTATTTTTTTTTAACCATTAAATGGGGTCAAAGTTGTTAGCGGTAAAATACTAAATAAATTTAATTCCATTTCAAGCTCTATTTTTTTTTAATAAATATTTGATTTTATTGCTCATACTGAAAAGACGGGATACAAGGAGGGGGGCCTAAACCGTACCTCTATGAGTCACTGCACTACTCCTGACGAGCACTAGTCAATCCTACTAGACGGGACACCTAGCCGATCCATAGAGATATCTTTGCGAACCTCTAGGGGTAGCTGCCCCCACGACTCGAAAACCCAATTGCTGCCTGAGTTAATGCCCTCCATAGCCAGACCAACCGCAGACCTGTTCGTCTCGCGAAGACAGTGCGTCATGACCCGCACATGATGCCGTAAAGCTAAGAGCTCCTCAAAATCGCGCATTAACCACCAAGGTATCCCGACCTCGGCGTGGAACATTCGAACCAGTAGCAAAGAGTCTGACTCCACGTGCACCTCCGCAAATCCTCGTTGTACGCAAAGCCTCACCCCCTCAAGTACTGCCTTCAGCTCTGCCTACAAACTCTTAGCTACATCAAACACCTTCGCAAAGGCAACAATAAAACGCCCTTCTGGGTCCCTTAAAATACCACCTCGCCTGCTCTTTCCGGATTGACCTGATAGCAACCATCATCGTTCAACTTAGGGATCATAAGCTACGACCTGCTCCATTTGTGCCAGGAAATCCTACCGGAACGGTCCCTCTTGACCACTAAATCAAGAAGAGAATGCCAAGATAAACCACCAGAGGCAAGATTGGGAAACCGCCCACACAAAATTTCTCGTAGCTCCCAGAGTATACGCAAGTGAATGCCAACCGCTGTCACCCGTTTGCCATCGAAAAGCATCATGTTCCTAGCCCTCCAGAGATGCCAACACACTAGACAAGGTAGAATCCGATATATTGTCTTCAAAGCGGGTTTTGATGTGGCTCTCAACCACCATTTAGCTAGCATATGTCATACCGTAAAAGCTGGACCGAGGCTTCCATCACTCCCGTCAAATGACTGCCAAACCTGTGAAGGGATCTCTCCAGTGTAGAAAATATGGTCTAGGGACTCCGCCCCTGGCTCCTTACAACACCAACAGCGAGATGTGCCATGTACCTGAAAGCGGTGAAGAATCTCCATGACTGGAAGTCGGGACCCCAGCAAACGTAACATGAAGAAAGACACCTTCGCTGGAATCAACGGATGCCATATATTTGCGAAAAACATTGACCTAGGTGCTGGTTGGCTCACCACCTGATACGCCAAAGAAACTGTAAACGAGCCAGAGGAGCTCAAGGCCCACACTATGCAATCCGGCCGTCGGGACACAGGAGGAGGAATACGTAAGATGTCTGACACAATAACCCGAGGTAGCCACTGCTGCAACAGGTGTACGTTCCACCGGCGTTGGTCAACAAAGTGTGCCACAGCGTGTACCCCAAAAGTTTCCACTTTATCGCACACCGGCCCCGTGCCAAAAATCCACTTCCCCATTCCCAAAACCCATGTAATGTGCTATTCCGTTTGGTCTTTGATCATCACCATCCGTCGCCATATGTGGGATTGCCCCCTAACTTGTTCAGCTTCACAAGGATGACCTCCCCGTAAATATTTTCCCCGCATAAAACGTGCCCATAAGGACACATTTTGGCGGAACGACCACCACAATTTCATAGAGAAAGCGTCATAGACCGCCTGTAGCCCGTATCCCCACACCACCCTCCTCTACCGGCCTACAATTGAACTCCATTTTATCCAATGAACCCGTAAATCATAATCAGAACTACCCCATAGGAATCCTCCGAAGATCTTTTCCAGACGTCGAAAGAAACCCTTCGTGGGAGTCATGGCAGCCAAAATATGAACTGGTATAGATGCCAACACGCTCTTGATAAGAGTCAGCTTCCCACCATAAGATAACAACTTACTATTCCACGCCAGCACCCGCTTGGATACCGACTCTGTAACCCCCGAGAAGTAGATCGACTTGCCCCTTTCGACATAGAGTGGACAGCCAAGATATTTAATGGGGAAAGACTGCTCTTTGAAACTCGTAATCTTGGCGATGGTATGCTTCCTAACCGCGTTGAGCCTCCGATGTACTAGGAAGCAACTCTTCTGGAGGTTCACCTACTGCCCCGACACATTGCAGTAGGCTTCCACAACGCACAAGACCATCTTTAAGGACCTTTTCAACCCGCTAGTAAAAATCATCACATCATCCGCGTATGCGAGAGGAGAAATGTTAGGGCAGCTTCTGGGAACCTTGAATGGGACAAATCTCCTATCTGCCAGTAGTGCATTTAGTGACCGGGATAAGACCTCCGCCCTCAAGATAAACAAGACTGGTGATATGGGGTCCCCTTGGCGCAGATCCTTGGAAGATGTAAAGAACCCCTTCGGTATCCCGTTAATAATCACTGAGAACCACACACTAGACACTAACCGCCATATCATGTCAATCCACCTCTCCCCGAAACCAAACTTACGCATCACTTGCATCAAAAAATTCCAGGACACCCTATCGTAGGCCTTTGCCATATCCAGCTTAAGGATCACGTTTCCTTCTCTATTCGCCCTCCGAATACCGGAAACTAGCTCTTGGGCCAATAAAAAATTATCCGAGATTTGCCGCCCCTGAACAAACCCGCTCTGGTTATCCTAAATCAAGAGCGGCAGCACCCTTGCTAATCTCTTCGCCAGCAGCTTGGAGATAATCTTATTCACAAACGTGCAAAGACTAATTGGTCGATATTGCGAGAAATCCTGAGGAGAGCCCACCTTGGGGATGAGGACGATAAAAGTGACCGTTATGCTCCTTAGCAGCTCCAAACCAGCAAAGAAGCTACCTACTACGTCATACACATCCTTTCCAACAATCTCCCACGCATAGGTGAAAAACCTCCCCGAGAACCCATCCGGCCCAGTAGCACTGTCAGGGTCCAAAGAGAACACCACGTCCTTAACCTCCTCAAGAGAGGGGTGCCGCTCCAAATCGAGATTATCCTGATCAGATATCAGTTTGGGGATCACATCCAGCACCGGAGAGGAACTCAACCCTGGTTGATCCGAAAACAGGTGATGGAAGAAAGAAACTGCCTCCTCAGAAATATCTTCCTCCCTGTCCAGCCACTCCCCGCGTTGTGATTTTATTCGATGGATCACCGACTTCCTCTGCCGTTCAGACACGCAAGCATGAAATAACCTCGTATTCTTATCCCCATCTGTCAACCATACCTGATAAGTGACTAATTTACGTAATAATTGTATAATATTTTATATTATTTTTAGTCACTTTAGTTACATTATTGGAAGAAAATAATTCATTTTGGCTATAATTGGTGTAAAATGCTTTTGTTCAATTAAATGAGGTTTTTATCACTTTTTACTTGGATTTTGTACATTTTGACAGTTTTGACATATTTTCGTATTTCGGCTATAACTTGAGCTATAATGATCGGATTGAGATACGTTTTAAACCAATTTGAAGATAAGAGATAGATCTACAACTTTGGTGAAGACATCTGAATCCAGTTTGAAGGTTCTCCAGGTCAAAAAGCTGAATTATAGTAGCTAATTGCTATTGGTCGAAGCTGAAACAGGGCAGTGAGCAGTCAAGGGTATTTCGATCATTTCTCAGCCTACACAGATCAAATGAGGTGATTCTTGATGCATTGGAAATTTAACTCAAAGGGTTACAAGTTTCATGTTTTTGTCAAGAACTAAATCAGTTTTTATCATCAATAAAAGTTCAGTTGAAGTTGACGTAAAATCGGAACAGAGCTGAAAATTGAACAAAAGTGCACAAAAATTCACTGTAGCAATCCAGCCGGAACTTGGCTGGATTTCTGGCCGGATTGTGGTCAGAGAAGTCTGCTCTTGATGCAAAAAACTCAATTTCACCTCCACTAAATCACATGTGATGCTAGACGTGTGAGAAACATTTCCAGCTGTAAAAGGGAGGTGTAAACCTCACTTCTTGACCAACTTTCACCTTTATATAGCCAAAGCTTGCAAGATTGAAGGGGGATATAGAGAGACATACGGGAGAAGCTTGGAGTGCAGAAATGTAGTTCTTACATCTTCTGAGTGTTAGATTGGTTTTAGTGTAGACTAGTATAGTTCATCCATTCTTGTATATTAGCTAGATTAGGATGAAGATGGAGATGAAGAAGGAGGAGTTGAACCTCATGTGACAAGGATTATCTCTTCTCCAACTCTTAATCTTTTGTATTTGATTCCAAATTTAGTTAATATACAAGTTCTGGATTTTGTGTTCAATATGTGTCTCTAAAGTTTATGCCTTGAGTTTGGTTGAACTTTCTATAATTATTAGTGTTTATTATGTGGATATTTGATTGCTATGATTTGGGCAAGTTATTTAGCACTTTGGCTCTTTAAATTATGATTAATCTGTACCATAGATTGTGATTATCTAAGGTGTTGTTTCTGCAATGAAAATTGAGATTTAACACTAGTTCAAGAAGTGTTAAATATAGGGAGTACACTCACGAAAGTAGAGGTGCACCTATGTGGTTTTTAGTGATTCATTTCATGTAATTTCACTGAAAAAAATGAACTTGTAGCTAATTTCATAACCATGAGAATAGGTATGGATTAGTTATAAGTATAATTGATTCACTACGAAAGTAGGATTCAAATGCATAAGAAAATTACACCATAACTAGCCTAGATGTAGTACTCAATGATCCAAATATAGCACTTGCATGAGTAGTTAGGGATACCACAACCTAAGGAGCTTTTACTTGTTATTTTGTATAATTTCAGTAGGTTAAATTTGTTATAATTCATTGATAGTCTAAATAATAGAGAAGCTTTAGTACTGCCGGTAATTGTTCACTCTTTCCTGTGGGATCGACCCGATATATATTCTAAACTACTAGTTGACCTGTATACTTGCAGTGAACGGGTGTAATTTGATTTTTTTTAACTTATATGTATATTAAAATCCCGTCAAGTTTTTGGCCCCGTTGTCGGGGAAGATTTGGCAATATCGGTATGAAGAGCAACTTTATTAGTTTAGACATTTTATTAGTTATAGTTTGAAGTTATTTTCTGTTATTTTTAGCGTTTTATGTGTATATGTGTTTTATTACCTATTCTTCTTACTACTCTTGCTCTTAAGTTATTTAAAAGCAATTTTAGGTAATAAGGAGGGTAGGTCAATTTGGAGGACAATGCTTGAGAAGTGGAAGATTGGCAATGGATGGTTACCAAGTGCAGAGCTCCTTTAACAGAGGTAACCAAGAATTTACTGAATGTATGTCTTTTGAAGATGGTTTAAGGTGCTTAAAGGCTAAATTTGATGTTATGATGCTACAAGTTCAAATGGACACAATTATGCATGAAATTGAGCAAGGAAGGAATGTTAATGCTTTTAATTCTTATCATGTGATTTATGACTTGTGTGGAAGTTATCATGCTACCGATACATGTATGCAAGTACAAAATGTTGATTATTATGATGAATTAGAGCATTACAATCCCTGTTTTGATCGATATAGTGCTAATACTTATGGTTGGAATAATCAATATACTTATAGTGATTATTCATATTTTTATGATTACCAACCTGAAAGTGTCCAATATGAATCAAAACTATCTTGGGAGTTGGCAATAGAGAAGTTAGCTAATGCACCTCTACCTTGGGAGTTAGAAAATGAACCATTAGCTAATGATTCTAATGCATCTTGGGAGCTAGCTGTAGAAAATTTTTCTAATCAATTTGATTTAGCAATAGAAAAGCTAGCAAATGCAACTTCCAACCGTTTTGATAGGATTGAGGAAAGAATAGATGAAGTAGCTTCTCACTTTGGGATAATACATGAGCAATTGAATGCATTGTGTGAAGTTATTTCCGCTAATAATTTACAAAATGATTCTAGCATGAATGGTGGGAATGTTGTATGTGAAAATGGGTTGTATTTTGATAAAAATGATGAATCTCAAGTGCGTTTTAATGAGCAAATATCCATTTCACATGATAATATCTTTGAAACTAATTTTGAGTCTCAAGAGAAGAGTTTTAATGACTCATTTTTCACCCCTCTTGAGGAGTGCATTGAAAGTATAGGTTCTAAGGGTATTACTGCCCAAGATACTCTCATTGCATTTCCTTTGGTAAGTTTTCAAGTGGTATATATTCAAGGTAACATCTATGAAAGACTTGGGATAGGTAAGTTATTTCCATCTCTCATATCATTAGAACATGTGACTTTTACTATAAAGTTACCTTTTAATGATCCATTACGGCCTAAAATGGTGGATTATTCGTTAACTAAACCTCCTTGAAAAATGAGGTGATATAGTCAAGCTAATGACTATAAAGAAACGCTAGTTGGGAGGCAACCCAACGATTTCTTGTTTTTAGTAAGTTTAAGTTGTTTAATTAGTATTTTTTGTGTGTTTTATAGGTGGCAATGGCAATGATTTTTTGCAAATGGCTTCAAGAGCAAAATATCTTATAAGGAAGCAAAAAAGGGAGTTTTCTTGATAATTCATGCATTTAAAGTGCTTAATTCTAAAGTTATATTGATGCATGATTTCATGTTTCAAGGTGCAATTAGTTGAGAAAGCACATTTTTCATGTTTAAGGTGAGTTTTTCTTGAAAAAAATGAAGAAAGTTGAAAATTGGGTGAGTAAAAACCTTGGTTAATGGAAAAATGGAAGGAAAAACTGCAGAAATAAAAAATTTTTGCGGTAAATCCGGCCAATTTTTGGCCGGATTCATGGCCGGATTGACAGGGGAGGCGAAACAAAAAAAATTTTGCTCACTGCTTCATATCCGGCTGGAAATCCGGCCAGTTTTCGGCCGGATATGCATTATAAAAAAAAAAATAAAAAAATTGCTTGTCCAGAATCCGGCTGGATTCTAGCCAGAGGCGCACAAATAGGGGAATCCGCGCACGGATTCCCCAATTCCCTCCATCTCTTCTTCTTCAATTCACACACACACACTCACACCTTAAACACACACCACTCCTAAAATTCATCTTTTCACCATCCAATCTCCAAACTAAATACACCAAAACACTCCCCTTTCTCTTGTGAGTTGATTTCATAGCTTAAATTCCTTGAAAAACAAGCTTTAATTCGAATTTGAGTTTGAGAAGAACAAGGGTTTCAAAATTTTGAACTCTTCATTTGAGGTCGAATTGGAGTGAAATTTTTGGGGGTTTCTTCACCATTGGCATCATTAATCATCTACCAACAAGTTTGAGGTAACAAATCTTCACCAAATGTTGTCATTTGAATTTTGCCAATTTTCACTTTTTTCTATTTTTGGGGAATTTCGATTTTTTTTCATTTTGTGAAGTTTGATGCTTTTTATTATGTTTATTGAGCTTATTGATGATTATTGGTGATGTTTAAATCATGGATTTGTGATTATTTGGTGAATTTAGCAATTTTTAGCTAATTTTGAGGATTAATTTGATTTGATCATTATTAGCTAATTGGATTGAAGAAAACTGTATGAGATTAAGGGATTGCTCTAGGATATTTACATGCTAATTTTGGGATTAATTTGCCTATCTCTTGATTTTTGGCATGTTTATTCTATATTTTTTTGTGAAAAGTGAATTAATGACCGTTTAAAACCTAAAACTCATGGTTAAAGTGCTATTTAGCATTTAATTATGTTTATTTAGGTCATTAAGTTGGGAGTGAGTTGTTTGTGTGCTTAAGTGCTTCTTCTAATTAATTGGATATTATATGTTTAAATGTTTTATTTGGAGAAATTATAGGAGCAAGAGTTGTTGATAACTACTTTGGACACTTACTTATGATATTGATTGCTAATTATCATGTAAGTAAGTTAATGAGTTTGTCTCTTTAAAGATAGAGGTAAATGTGACTAAGTGTTTGTTATCTTCTATTTAACAATGTACCTATTAAATGAAGTTAACGTTTAATAATTTTAATTAGGTACAATGGCTCGCACTAAGAAAGGTGTGGTAAAATCTCCACTGCCCAATAGGAGAGGAGAAGCTTCGACGTCTAGACCACCGCACATGAAAAGAAAAGCAAGTAGACGTCTTGTGCTTGAGGATGAGCCATCATCCGAAGAGGAGACTCAACAACAAGAGGAACAAGAGGAACAAGAGGCACAAGGGGAACAAGAGGAGGAAGTCCCTTATGATAAGTCGCGCTTCACCTCCGCCGAAAATGAAGCTTGGTACAACGCTAGGATGGGAGTTAAGGTATTGGTGGAGAAAGATGTCACTCCGGATGTTGAGGAGATCTACTATCTCAAGGCTTCCTTTGCCAAATTGGGATGGAAAAACTTCTTTAACATCCCAAACTTCTATTATGAGGAGCTTGTCCGAGAATTCTGCGCGAATATCGAGGACAAGAAGGTTTTTCACTACGACACGGAGGTGATTACCAGTACAGTGCGAGGGAGAAAAGTTCGAGTCCATAGAGGTAATTTGGAGCGCTATCTTCATGTTTCGGATGTGGGGAATAAGGTAGATTTGAAGAAAGCTTTCAAACCCAATGATTTGGACTCTTGGAACATGCTAGAGGCACTTGTACGCTTGGGGGTTGAGTGCAGGGCTACTCGGAAGACCGGGCAATATTCAGTATTGACTTCATCATTTCCGAAATCGCAACATCTTCTAATTTACCTGTTTGCCTCCAACATTATTCCAAGGGCAAGTGGAACCAATGAAGCGCGCACAAGTGACATCTATTTCTTGGATAAAATGGAGCATAGACTAGACAACATCCAAGGCATTCCATTGGGAAGCATTATCATTAACCACATGTGGATTGTGGTTCGCAGTAATGACATCAAACATGCTTTCCCATATCCTCGGTTCTTGACCTTCGAGTTTCAAAGGGCTGGAGTGGATTTTTCTAATTCTATACCTACAGGTCTCAAAAAGAATGACGTCTTTACGCTAGATTTTTGCAGGTTTATTTTGAAGAGTAAAGATGTAGGTGGTCTTTCGATTCAAGGAGGTGCTCAAGGAGACATTAGACACGAGGAGGAAGCTGAAATTGAACGAATTGAAGAAGGTCAAGGAGTTGAGACAACTACCCCACCGTTCTCAACTGAGCCATCTTCCTGACGTCGTCCATCTTCACCTCAAGACACTCGGTCGTTTCTGAAGAAGATAATGGATAAGCTGCTTTGCGTCGAAGCTGGGGTGAAGAAAAGTCACCAAGAGAACAAACGGAACTCCGACCGTTTTCGTCGCATTGAGACCAATCTGGGTATAGAAGCTCCTCCAACTCCACCCTCTTCACCTGACCAAGCGACTACTTGAGGGAGTGCTTGTCACCACTTGACATTGCCGCTGGCTTGTCTTTTATTTTCCATAGTACTTGTGATGTTTACCTTTTTAGTGATTTTCTTTATTTCTTTTGTGTGAACTAATCCAAGTGATCTTCATCTCTGTTGTGGCGTTAGTGATTCAGACTACTTAAGGTTGGAAATTCATCACTTGGACATGGATTCGGATTGCGCAAGTTCAATTGAGCTATATTTTCTTTTACTCTTTATTTTTCTTTTCTCACATTGAGGACAATGTGAAGTTTAAGTGTGGGGGAGGAAAATACTGGACTTGCATTTACTTGCTATGTGATGATATTTTGTGAATCTAAATGCTTAGAAATGTTGAAATTGTGATTGAATTATTTGCCATGTGGATAATTTGCTTGAAATTGGGTTTGTTGGCAGGGAGTTTCATCCATTTGTAAGGAGAAACTCTGCCAAAATTTTATAAAATCTTTTCCAATATTTCATTATGGCCTAAAATTCTTCAAATTTTTGCATTTTTGTGCAAAAAGGGCTAAATTGTTCCAACCTTAAGTATTTGATTCTTCCAATTGTTGAAACTTTATGTGTATTTTGGAAGGTTTAGTCCTCATTTAACTTGAAAATGGTTATTATGCAATTAGAATTTTTGCATTTTAGAAAGTATATTTGGTAAAGTGAGGAAAATTATGTCTATAAATTTCACATGTTTAAATGAGATTTCTTCTCTTTACTTAATTTTACAAGTAAGTGATTGATATAGTCGATAAAAGTTATACTCCTCCTTTGATTACTTTTATATAATTTTCTAAGAGGGAATATCTATTTATTGTCCTTTATTTTTGAAAAAGAAAAAAAAGAGAAAAAAAAAAGAAAAGAAAGTAAATAAAAATTGTTCTACTATAATGATTCGCGTACCGAGTAACCGGGGGTTGGCATCTAAAAATGTCGACATTCGCGTAAAAATGTATTTGAATTAAGAGTATGCATAGCAACTTGAATAAGTGAAATGTTGAGTAACCGGTGATCTTCACCTAAAAGTGTCGATTTTCGCGTAAAAAAGCATTTTCACTATTTAAGTAAAATTAGTGAGAATAAATCCCTCTTAGTTGTAAAATTTTGAGAAAAAGATGATTATAGAGGAGGAAGGCTATAAATTGACTATGTGATTTGCCTATTTGTGAAATTAGGTTAGGGTGAGAGATTAAGTTTAACTTGTTAAATTAAGGTATAATTATCTTTCCTTTACTTGATATTATGAGTATTTAGTGTAAATTGAATAATTGTATAATGATTGTTTTCCAAGTCATGAGGAATTAATTTTGAAAATGTGCATATATTGTTTCACCTCTTGAATCATTGTAGTTGATTATGTGTGAATTGCTTGAGGACAAGCAAATGATTTAAGTGTGGGGGAGTTTGATAAGTGACTAATTTACGTAATAATTGTATGATATTTTATATTATTTTTAGTCACTTTGGTTACATTATTGGACAAAAATGATTCAATTGGTGTAAAATGCTTTTGTTCAATTAAATGAGATTTTTATCACTTTTTACGTGGATTTTGTGCATTTTGACAGTTTTGACACATTTTCATATTTCGGCTATAAATTGAGTCACAATGATCGGATTGAGATGATTCTTAAACCAATTTGAAGATAAGAGATAGATCTACAACTTTGGTGAAAACATCGGAATCCCAGTTTGAAGGTTTTCCAGGTCAAAAAGCCGAATTACAGTAGCTAATTGCTATTGGTCGAAGCTGAAATAGGGTAGTGAGCAGTCAAGGGTATTTAGGTCATTTCTCATCCTACACAGACCCAAATGAGGTGATTCTTGATGCATTGGAAAGCTAACTCAAAGAGTTACAAGTTTTATGTTTTGGTCAAGAGCTAAATCAGTTTTTATCATTAAGAAAAGTTCAGTTGAAGTTGATGCAAAATCGGAGCAGAGCTGGAAATTGAACAAAAGTGCACAAAAATTCACTGTAGCAATCAGGCCGGAACTTGGCCGGATTTCTGGCCGGATTGTGGTCAGAGAAGTCTGCTCTTGATGCGAAAAACTCAATTTCACCTCCACTAAGTCACATGTGATGCTAGACGTGTGAGAAACATTCCCAACTGTAAAAGGGAGGTGTAAACCTCACTTCTTGACCAACTTTTACCTTTATATAGCCAAAACTTGCAAGATTGAAGGGATATAGAGAGACATACGGGAGAAGCTTGGAGTGCAGAAATGTAGTTCTTACATCTTCTGAGTGTTAGATTAGTTTTAGTGTAGACTAGTATAGTTCATCCAATCTTGTATATTAGCTAGATTAGGATGAAGATGGAGATAAAGAAGGAGGAGTTGAACCTCATGTGACAAGAGTTATCTCTTCTCCAACTCTTAATCTTTTGTATTTGATTCCAAATTTAGTTAATATACAAGTTTTGGATTTTGTGTTCAATATGTGTCTCTAAAATTTATGCCTTGGATTTGGTTGAACTTTCTATAATTGTTAGTGTTTATTATGTGGATATTTGATTGCTATGATTTGAGCAAGTTATTTAGCACTTTGGCTCTTTAAATCATGATTAATCTGGTACCATAGATTGTGATTATCTAAGGTATTATTTCTGCAATGAAAATTGAGATTTAACACTAGTTTAAGAAGTGTTAAACATAGGGAGTACACTCACGAAAGTAGAGGTGTACCTATGTGATTTTTAGTGATTCATTTCATGTAATTTCACTGAAAAAATGAACTTGTAGCTAATTTCATAACCATGAGAATAGGTATGGATTAGTTATAAGTATAATTGATTCACTACGAAAGTAGGATTCAAATGCATAAGGAAATTACACCATAACTAGCCTAGATGTAGTACTCAATGATCCAAATATAGCACTTGCATGAATAGTTAGGGATACCACAACCTAAGGAGCTTTTACTTGTTATTTTGTATAATTTCAGTAGGTTAAATTTGTTATAATTCATTGATAGTCTAAATAATAGAGAAGTTTTTGTACTACCGGTAATTGTTCACTCTTCCCTGTGGGATCGACCCGATATATACTCTAAAACTACTAGTTGACCTGTATACTTGCAGTGAACGGGTGTAATTCGGTTTTTTTTTAACTTGTACATATATTAAAATCCCGTCAATACCACCCTGACTTTTTGGCGCCAAAACATGTCTTCGTGCACCTGCGCCTGGGTGAGCAAAGCTCAACTCTCATTTAGACGCACCTGGTGCAGTTCTGACGGGTCCCCGTCGAAGCACACCTCAGCCTGTGCCACTGTCTCCTCCGCCTTCTTCACCTTCTCGAAGATATCCCCAAAAGACTCCCTCAACTATGCCTTAAGCGCCTTTTTAACGCGGCGAAATTTCGCTACCAACACGTACAGAGGATCTCCCGTAAACTCCACCTGCCAGTTCAGCCGAAC
Source organism: Coffea eugenioides (assembly GCF_003713205.1). Lineage (NCBI taxonomy): Eukaryota > Viridiplantae > Streptophyta > Magnoliopsida > Gentianales > Rubiaceae > Coffea > Coffea eugenioides. Next base: position 54,282,306 of record NC_040040.1, read on the forward strand.
TACATCCAGGAAAGACTCCTGAGTGGTCCAACAGTTCAAAAAGCGAAAAGGTTTGGGAGAATTGTCCAAGCGAGTGACTGTCGATAGAAGCAAGGGAGCATGATCTGAAGGAGCCCTACCTAAATGCTGGACCCTAAAAGTGAGACCCATCTCCACCGCAGAGCGGTCAGCGAGCAGCCTATCTAAGCGCTTCCAAATGCGGGCCCGACCCTGTCTGTTGTTACACCACGTAAAGCTGGACCCCGAGAATTCCGTATCCGTCAACCCAACCATGGACATAAATGAGAGCAATTCAACCCCTTCCCAAGGCCGGAATGGCACTCCCCCTTTTTTTTCCTCCCCTCCCGTGATCACATTGAAATGCCCTACAATAAACCAAGGCACCGACACTTCCTTATCATTACGCAACCCGGCCCAAAGACCCTCTCGCTCTGCCATGGTACACTTAGCATGCACAAAGAAAAATATCATAGAAGAGGGTAGCAACTGGGAATTAATTTTTATGAACAAGTGCTAATCCGACTCACCCACAAATGTGCAAGAAATTGCACTTGAGCAAAACACCCAAACTGAACCCGTGCTATTTACCCAAGCCGAGTCCATATGAAGTCTCAGGCGAATGGACTGGATATTCGCCAGGGTAGCAGGCAATTTAGGCTCATACAAAGCCACAAGTTGCAAAGCATGATGCCGAATTAGATATTTCAATCTACGAAAATTAGGGGGGCGCGAAACACCCCGTATGTTCTAAAAGAGATAATTAATCATCTGATAAAGTGGTGAAAGAGTTAGTAGAGGACTTACTCTTGGAGCGTAAGGAACGTTCTGACGGAAACGTAGCCCGGATCCCCTTCGCCTTGTGTTGACCCACCAACTGAAAGCCTTCGATGTTCCGCCCATCCTGCTGTACGTGTTGGATTATTGGGTCCAGGTTGAAGATGTCTAGCACCACCGACGATTCCACATTACTGGCCATCCTGCCCTTCATCGTGGAGACAAGCTCCCTGTAACCCGCTCCACGATCTAGAGTTCCTCTACCGGCGCTATCACTACCTGTACGTGATCCTCCTTCCCTCCTCTCTGCTCCTCAGAAGGGAAGGGCTGCTCATGCGCCTTCGGGAGTGGTAAAACCACCTGTAGCATTCCTGACATGTGCGAGCCGTCCCTCTCCGCAACTTCTTCGGAAACCAATCGCTGCCCATCCTTCTCCAAAGCCAAAGCGCCAACCGTGCTACACCTGGGACTGCCATAGCCCTCCTGGACATGCGCGGCCAGCGCGCTAGTCTCTATCACTGCCGCCGCTACCGTCGGAGGGGTTAAAGCTGTGCGCTGGGCAACAGCCGCAGAGCCCAGCAGTGCGACAGCCACCGTCGCAGGTTGCTCTCCACCCTCCAGACCCACCGACCCCACCTCTTTCGCCGCCAACTGTCTCGATTCGAACTGCTGCAACTGGACAACCTGTGGCCTATGAGATGACCCAGGATCAGTCCCATTTGCCACCGCAGACAGTCCCCCCTCCACACCTCCCACCAGCTCAACCTCATGCGGCTTGGACGACTGCTGTGTAGCACCCGCCCCCTGTGACGCATGCACAGCCCGAGCCAACTCCAATGTCTCCGTGCGACGCAATTCCAGTTGCGGTTTCCTCAAGTCTGGGTTTTCACATGGCATTGGTCCTCTGCATGCCCCTGCTTAAAGCAGTGGATACAATATGTAGGGAGGTTTTCAGGCTGTAAAGCCTGCCAGAAGCCATCTCCATCCCCTATGTCCAGTCACACTCTAGACGGTAAAGTCTTCAGCAAATCTACCTCCACGCACACTCTGGCTACATTCGGCCGAAACAAAGATGCAGTCGCGGCATCCATAAATAGGGGGTTCCCCAGACAAGAGACAATATGAAAGAGACATTGCTTCTCATACAAATGTTTGGGCAACTTAGGCAACCTAAACCAAACAGGAACCAAAGAGGATTCTCGGTCGACATGGAACTTTGGTGTCCATTTGAAGACTCTCATGGGGCAACCGTAAACATACCAAATACTTCTCGCCCACACCCGCAAGAAATCTGCTTCGTTGTTGAGATTGATCAAGATATGCCTGCTATCCAACAAACCCACCGTGATAGCATCCTTCAGATCCAATGTAGCGAAGAACTTGCGAAGTTTTGGCAAGACCGGCCTGCCCTTCGAGAATTTCCCTACCAGAGCGTAACGGAATGGAGAGGAAACTACGGACATATCTGCAGCATAGAAGACCATCGTAGACTCCCCCCGATGCATCGACATGGTCACTTCCACCTGCCGAAGCTGCGAAGCGGTGTTTGTGAAAAGCTCTAAGAAGACCTTCTTCTTGAAAGAAGGAGATGAGGATGCAGGTTGCCCCCTTCCAGGTAGGAGGGCAGCCGCTGCCGCTATGGTGCCTGTCGAAACCCTAGCAACCCCACCCTAGCAGCGAAACCCTAATTTTTGTCCTAGCCCTTCCATTTCAAGCTCTAGCTAATTGTGTACTAATATTTTACACTACAATCAATTGAGCACCAATTTCTTTTTTTTTTAAGTAGCTATTATTTATTTTATTACTTTGGTTAAATATTTACATATAAAATAATAGCAATAGAATGTCAATCCTTAGATCAATGGAACTTCAATTATTGTTAATAAAACTAATTTTACATTGATAATAATTAGTCTACAGAATGAAAAGTCAATGGCAACAATTGCAAAAATATAGCAATTTTTAATTATGGGAAAATAAACAACTAAGTTCCCAAAATATTTCACTTTTATTGTTTAAAAAATCTCAACTTGTTAACTAAATTCAAAATAATTCTATTGTCAAAAATATTTTTTCTCAAATTAATTTTAATGATTAGATGTGAGATACAAATATGGTAAAATATCCCTCATACGTATGTCATGAATATTTGAGACTTTTAGTAAAAAAAATTTTTTGTTGTTAAAATAGCATTGTATCATAGTGTACTAATTATTTTAGGACCATTTTATACATGGACTAAATTTAATTTAAATTATACAATAGATTATATATGCATGTGATTTTCATTTATAATTGTTGGATCCCATTTTTATGAACAATCTCCCAAAAAGTCCAATCATACTGATTTTCTTATATTAATTGTTATACTAATTATGTCATTTTTATTGTTATATTATTTCTCATTTTGTTTGGGTTTAACTCTTATTATTTCTTGTGTCCCAGATGTAAATTTATTAAAACTTTATCATCTTATTATATTCATAGATGTTAAATTATAAAATTTGTGATATATAAACAAGTGATATTCTATATATAACTAGGAAGATTTGTTGTTATTGTTATTGTTATCAGACAAAATGGTTCAAAATTTATATTTTTGATTGTTGAATGGGTAAAAACATACTGTTAATAGTTGAATGGGAAAAACCATATTGTTACCAGTTGAATGGCAAAATCTTGACTATTCAAAAAGTTCAGTGGTTACCTGAATAATTTGCTCTTAGGAAAATGAAAAGAATTGAATTAGGGTAAATCGCACAAAAAATCACTTACATTTTATTCTTGTACTAGTTTAGTCTCTCATATTTGAGATAAATCACTTTAGATCCTCACCATTTTAAGAATACTGAATTTTTGCCATAAAATTGCATCGGACACATCATGTGAGACTGGATCTGAGTTGGAGGAGGGGGTCAAGGGAAAAAGAGAGGAGCATCATGACAATTAGATATTTTACGTATTTTAAGTGTATTTTATTAGTTAATTTTGGTGTGTTTTATTTAGTTTTATAGCTAATTAACTAAGTTTCTAGTGAAAATGCGTATTTTGTGGTTTAAAGTGTGAAAATTGCATTTTTATGAATTTTTATGGTAAAAACTTCATGTTTTGTAGGTTTAACTATTCAATCAATGAATGGAGTGCATTGAGAAGATATTTGGATGATTGATGATGGTTTTAAGTGATAAAAATAGAATACGAAGTACAAAAGAGGAAATGTAATTAAGAACAAAAGAATGCAAGAAAAGTCAGCTTTGGCAACCTGTGGTATTTCTGCTATATCTTGTACTACACATATTGAATTAAGATGATTCTTGAACCATTTTGAAGCTAAGAGATAGATCTACATTTGGTATAAGACATCAGAGTCCAGTTCAGCCATATTCCTAGTCAAAAAGTCGAAATACAGAAGTCAAAGTCTGCTGTCTGTAAAGCTGACAATAGAGCCTGAAACTTCAGTATACAGGTAATTTTGGATCATTTATCTCGGTCCTACACGTGAGCTCCAAATTGGGGTTGATTCTTGATGCAATTGAAAAGCAAAGTCAAATGAACTACAAAGCTTTTGTGTTTTACACAAGAACTATTCTCCCGGCTTCCCAATCATCAGAGCAATACTGAGTTGAAAATGGTGCATGATAGCTGTAATTTGCTATCAACTTGCCTTGGCTTTCACCACAACCTTTCCAACTCATATGTCCAGCCAATACATGTGGCGATTGTATTTGACTAAAAACACTTGGAAATTGGAAAGTATAGCTCAACGAGAGTGTTCAAGAGTCAATTTTTTCAACTAGAAACAATTACCCTCTTGAATTCCTCTATTAAATGGCAGCCTTTGGAGACCATTTTTGCTAACTTTGGAATGCTAGAGAGAAACTCACACAAAAATGTAGTTTTCACCAGTTTTTTTCTTTAGTTCATTAGTTAGGGTAGTTTTGAATGTTATTCATTCTTGTATTGGCTCAACTAAGGAAGGCACGGGGAGATTAGAAAAGTGATGAGCTCAAGAAACTCTAGTGACAAGGTTTCTTCTTTTCCACACTTTATCTTTGTTATTGAACTCTAAGTTTTGTTAATAGCAAGATTTTGATTGTATTTAAATAGTGTTTTTCTAACAGTTTTTGTCTAGAGTTATGATGAACTTCTAATCTGTTTGTGATGTTTACTTGTTTTATTTGAATGATTGGTTTATTTTGAGCAAGTTATTTATCACTTTACTATTTCTAATCCATTATTAACTGGTTCCATTATTGTGAATTATCTAATAGGTGTTAAATTTTTGTAATTGATAATTCTGAATTTCAAACACCTAGTTTCAAGAAGTGATAAATCTAGAGAGTACACTCACGAGAGTAGAGGTGCACCTATGTGGCTTTAGTGATTCATTTCATGTAATTTCATAGAAGAAATGAACTTGTAGCTAATTTCATAACCACGAGAGTTGGTATGGCTTAATTACAAGTATAGTTGATTCACTACGAGAGTAGGTTTCACATGCATAAGAAAATTACGCCATAACTAGCCAAGATAATAGCATTCACTTAACCGATAACTTCATTTGCAAGAGTGGTAAAGAATTTTGTATCTCTCGGAGCTTTCTAGTGTTATTTTCATTACTTTTATATGTTTATGGTAGTCTAGATAATAAAGAAGTTCGAAAAACACCGGTAATTGCAATCTTCTCTGTGGGATCGACCCTTAATATCCTATATTCGTATACTTGCGATAAATCCCGTATGGGGTATTTAGGAGTTTATAAATGTAAATCTTGATTGTGGATATAAAATTTAGTTCATCCCAATCAAGTTTTATATTTATAAATTCCTAAATACCCCACACGCGATTTATCGCAAGTATACGAATCGTGGGCGAGCATATGGTATTAAGAAATTTATAAATATAAAACTTGGTTGGGATGAACTAAATGTTATATGTATACCCCGCGCACGTCAAGTTTTTGGTGCCGTTGCCGGGAAAGATTTGTCAATATCGGTGCTAAGAACAACTTTATTAATTTAGACAATTTTACTTGTTTTTGTTGTTATTGTTGTGTCTAGTGTCTTAAGTACTGTTTTTAGTGTCTTTGTGAGTCTTTGTTTATATTTTTTTGTTTGTTTAGAGTCACCTATTCTTCTTGACTAAACGTGCTTTTGAGTTACTTTGAAGACATGTTTAGGGGACTAAGGAGAGTAGAATATATTGGGGAGCAATGCATGAGAAGTGAAAGATCGGCAATGGATGGTTATTGCGCACAAAACTCATAGAATAGAGGTAACCAAGAAATTACCGAAGGTATGTCATTTGAAAATGGTTTGAGGTGCTTAAAGGCTAAACTTGATGTTATAAAGTTAAAAATTCAAATGGACACCATTATGAATATGCTTGAGCAAAAGAGGAATGTTAATACTTTTAATTCTTATCATATGATTTGTGACTTGTGTAGAGGTTATCATGCTACTCATACATGTAGACAAGTACAAAATGTGGATTATTTTGATGAATTAGAGTATTACAATCCTTATTTTGATCAATATGATGCTAATTTGGGTAATTCTTATGCTTACGGTTGGGATAATCAATGTACTTATAGTGATTCTTCATGTTTTTATGATTATCCATCTGAATGTGTCCAATTTAATCTAAGCCATCTTGGGAGTTAGCTATAGAAAAGTTAGCAAATGCAACCTCCGACCGTTTTGATAGGGTTGAAGAAATGTTAGATGAATTAACTTCTCACTTTGGTAGAATACAAGAACAATTACATATTTTGTGTGAAGTTATTTATTCTAATGATATGCAAAATGACCCTAGCATGAATGGTGAGCATGTTGCAAGTGAAAATGGATTATATTTTGATCAAAATGATGAATCTGATTCGAGTTTTAATGAGCAAATATCCATTTCACATGAAAGTACCTTTGGAACTTATGTTGAACCTCAAGAGGTGAGTTTTAATGACTCATTTTTCATCCCTCTTGAGGAGTGTATCAAAAGTATAGGTTCTAAAGGTATTGTTGCCCAAGAAACCCTTATGGTAACTCCTTTGGTGAATTCTCAAGTGGTGCATATTCAAGGTAATATCTATGACTCATTTGAGATAGGTAAGTTTCTTCCACCTCTCATATCATTTGATCATGTGGCTTTTGCTATTAAGCCACCTTTTAATGATCCACCACGTCCTCTAATGGTGGATTATTCAGTAACTAAGCCTCATTGAATAATGAGACAAAATAGTCGAGCCAACGACTATAAACAAAAGAGCTTGTTGGGAGGCAACCCAATGTTTAGGCTATTTATGTTATTTTGGTATGATTTTATGTTTAAATTATGTGTTTGAGTTATGTTGTTGTTTTTCATTTGTAGGTATTGGAAATAGAAGCAAAAGTGACCAAATGAGGTGAAAAAGGTGAACTTCAATCAAGGAACTCAACCCCTTGATTTGCGTTAAAGGTGTATTTGATCCGTTCAAAAGAGGTAAAATGCATGTTTTGATCGTTTTACATGTGCGTGCATTGATAATTTTGGCAAAATAATGATCTATGATGCATTTTGAGTAATTCGGTAACATGTGTAATTTTTCAAAGTTGGCATTTCTACAAAAATTTGCAGCAGAAAACGTTGATGACTTGAAAACGCTCCATCGAGCCACGTTTTCAATTCTGCAATTTTTGTACAAAAAACGCGGTTTGAAAACGCTCCATCAAGCCACGTTTTACATGAGTCACATTTTCAGTTATGCCCAGAAGAAAGAAAACGTGCCTCACACAAAACGTGGCTCGAAGGCACGTTTTGTCAGGACACGTTTTCCCTTCTTGTCCGAATGCTAAAAACCTAAAACCTGGTTCATTCTTCATTCTTCTTCTTTTTCTTATGTATTCCCTTGTACCTTGCGTAGTTTATTATGTATTTTCTATAGGTATATCACCAAGACAAAGGCATAGGAGTTACGGACCGCCGTTATATGTTTATAAATGCCTTTGTTATCACCTTTGTTTCTCATTTTTCATTTTTAGGTTTATATCACTAATGGTTATCCAATGGAACTCATGAAGCGTTGGAGATACACGAACCACGGATCTTGAAACTTCATCTTCGGGCATTTGAATCATAACAATAGGGGAGTATTACTTTCTTTATCTTGATTTCCCTTTTACACATTGAGGACAATGTACATGTTAAGTGTGGGAGAGAGAATTGAGATTATATGCATTGTATGTGATGGACTTGTTGGTTGTAAATATTGGACTTGTGTTTTATCTTGGGTCAAAAATTTTTCAAAATCTTGTCCAAAATTGTAAATTTACCCCAAAAAGTTTCAAATTTTTTTAATTTTATCCAAAGGGATAACAAGTTCCATGCCATTAGTAATTCAAATTCCTTCAACTTTTGAGCTAAATATATGTGATTTGAAACCTTCTTTTCTCATTTAACTTGGAAATAACTATTGTGTAATTATAATTTGTACATTATAGGAAAGTATATCTCTTGTAAAGTGGAGAAAATTATGCCTACATTTTGCATATTTGATGAAATTTTTTCTCTTTACTTGATTTTACATAGTTAAGTGATAAATATGGTCAATAATTGTAATATTCTTCTCATGATTATGCTTTTGAGGGAATATTTATTATCTTTACTTTGAAAAAAAAAGGAAAAAAAAAGAAGAAGAAAAGAATAAAGGAAAAAAAAGAATAAGAAGTGAATAAGAGTTGTTCTACTCCAATAGTTCTTGTACTTAGTAACCGGGAGTCTTCATCTACAAATGTTGACTTTTACGTAAAACGGTACTCGAATTAAAAGTAGGTAAGGCAATTTGAGTATGTGAAGTGTTGAGTAACCAACGATTTTCATTTAAAAATGTCGATTTTCGCGTAAAAAGGCACTTTCACAACTTGAGTAACATTTACATATACTATATGAATAAATCCCTCTATTAGTTAAATAAGAAGATGTTCATGAGTTTAGAAAGCATTTTATTAACCATATGAGTTATTTGCTTGTAAAATTGGGTAAGGATGAGAAATTGAATTGAACTTGTTATAATGGCGGTATAGTTGACTCTCCTTTACTTGATATTATAAGTATTTGAGCTTAATTCAATGATTACATAATAGTTATTTACCTTGTTTTTGAGGAAATGAAGTTGAATAGTGCACATATGTTTATGTTCAAAATTTGGAATCACTATTGGTTTGTATTTCTAATTGCTTGAGGACAAGCAATGGTTCAAGTGTGGGGGTATTTGACAAGTAGATATTTTACGTATTTTAAGTGTGTTTTATTAGTTAGTTTTGGTGTGTTTTATTTAGTTTTATAGCTAATTAACTAAGTTTCTAGCGAAAATCCGTATTTTGTGGTTTAAAGTGTGAAAATTGCATTTTTATGGTAAAAACTTCATGTTTTGTAAGTTTAACAATTCAATCAATGAATGGAGTGCATTGAGAAGATATTTGGATGATTGATGATGATTTTAAGTGATAAAAATAGAATATGAAGTACAAAAAAGGAAATGCAATTAAGAACAAAAGAATGCAAGAAAAGTCAGCTTTGGTAACCTGTGGTATTTCGGCTGTATCTTAAGCTACACACATTGGATTAAGATGATTCTTGAACCATTTTGAAGCTAAGCGATAGATCTACATTTGATATGAAGACATCAAAGTCCAATTTAGCTGTATTCCTAGTCAAAAAGTCGAAATACAAAAGTCAAAATTTGCTGTCCAAAGCTGACAATAGAGCTCTGACCAGTTACTGGTATTTTGATTATATCTCAGTCCACAGAGCTCCAAATTGGATGACCATTGCTTGATGCCATTGCAAAAAAACAAAGTCAAAGAACTACAACTTTTGTGTTTTACACAAGAGCTATTCCGGCTTTCAACATCAAGAAAATATCAATTGAAAACGTGCATGATAGCTGTAATTTGCTGACCAACTTGCCTTGCTTTCACACAACCTTTTCAACTCAATTCCAGCCATCAATTTTGATTGTATTTGACTGAAAAAATGTTGGAAAGGTGGAAAGACAACTCAAGAGAGTTTCAAGAGTCAATTTTTCCAACTAGAAATAACTCCTCTTGAATTCTCTATAAATGGCAGCCTTTGGAGACCATTTTGATAACTTTGGAAGGCTAGAGAGAAACTCACCAAAAATGTAGTTTTCACTAGTTTTTCTTAGTTCATTAGTTTAGGTAGTTTTGAATGTTATTCATTCTTGTATTGGCTCAACAAGGAGGCCAGGGGAGATGAAGAAGGAGAGGCTCAAGAAACTCTAGTGACAAAGGTTTTCTTCTTTCCACATCTTTATCTTTGTATTGAACTCTAAGTTTTGTTAATGCAAGATTTGGATTTGTATTTAAATATGTGTTTCTAAAGTTTATGTCTAGAGTTATGGATGAACTTTCTTTATCTTGTTTGTGATGTTTACTTGGTTATTTGATGATGTTATTTTGAGCAAGTTATTTATCACTTTTACTTTTCTAATCATTATTAACTGGCCATTAATTGTGATTATCTAAAGGTGTTAAATTTGTAATGATAATTGGAATTTAACACTAGTTCAAGGAAGTAATTAACCTAGGGAGTACACTCACGAGAGTAGAGGTGCACCTATGTGGCTTTAGTGATTCATTTCATGTAATTTCATAGAAGAAATGAACTTATAGCTAATTTCATAACCACGAGAGTAGGTATGGATTAGTTGTCAGGATCAAGCGCTTACCATTGCATCAAAAACTATAGCTGTTAGCAAAGGCGCAACTTTAATTTCTTAACCATAATAGCAGCGCAAAGCACCGTACCACGCTCGGCCAGCATGAGGGGCTGCATCCCTGCATGCCCACGTTGGACGGTTAGTCCCTTCAAGCCGGGCTCTGAGGGATGTTGCCTGATTAGGCCAACAATTCCTTCCCCAGCAACAACTAGGGAGACTCGAACCCGCGACCTCGCTCTGATACCATTTGTCAGGATCAAGCGTTTACCATTGCACCAAAAGCTATAGCTGTTAGCGAAGGCGCAACTTTATTTCCTTAACCACAATAGCAATGCAAAGCACCGTACCACGCTCGGCCAGCATGAGAGACTGCACCCTTGGGTGCCACGGGCTGGGCGGTTAGTCTTCAAGCTGGGATCTGAGGGATGTTGCTGATTAGACCAACATTAGTTATAAGTATAGTTAATTAACTATGAAAGTAGGTTTCACATGCATAAGAAAATTACGTCATAACTAGTCAAGATAATAGCATACAAGTAACCAGTAATCTCATTTGCAAGAGTAGTAAGGAATTCTATATCTGTAGGAGCTTTCTAGTGTTATTTTCATTACTTCTATGTTTATGGTAGTTTAGATAATAAAGGAATTCGAAAAACACCGATAATTACAATCTTCTCTGTGGGATTGACCATTAATACCCTATATTCGCTCACGATTCGTATACTTGCGATAAATCACGTGTGGGATATTTAGGAGTTTATGAATGTAAAACTTGATTATAGATAAACTAATTGTATATGTATACTTTGCGCACGTCACATGGGGTGACAGGGAAAGGGAGGTTGGGGAAGAAGATGGTGGTAGGTGGGGAAGAAGAAGAGAAGGGTGGTGGGTGGTAGTGGGAAGGGGTGGTAGCAAGGGAAAGGTGAAGATGGGGGAAAGAGGAAGACGAAAGGAGGATGGAAGGGGGTAGGGCAAATGGGGGGAAGTGTGGTGGCTGTTGGCAATGGAGGTGGTGGCGATAGTGGTAGGATGAGATAGTGCCAGCATCAGCAGAAATGAAAATGGCAAGAGAGGGTGGTGGTTTTGGATTTTTTAGGTATAATTTTATAAAATTTAGTAGTATTTTGACAAGTTACTGTAGCTAAAGATTGAGGAAAATTTAGTGGTGTTTTAACTGGGAGACTTAGGCTGATAATGTTTAGCCCCACCTAATTTGGTATGGCCCTAAGAGCACTGGCGGATGCCTCCCAATAATTTAGAAATCTTTAGATACCTCTTTAAAAAATTAAAAAATTTGTCTATAACCTCCTAAAAATTAGACTTTGCCTCCCACCCTCTAGATTTGGAAATTATTTTATGTCCTATTTAAATGTCAGAGTTTTTTAGAGAATTTGAAACAGGACATTGTGTAAACTGGCATGGCCAAAGATATTGCTTTTAACATCACTTCCTTCCTAGCTGGGCTGAGCATTTTGCTTTTCCAGTTGTTTGCTCTATTTCTGATACTGTCTCTGATGTAGCCAAAGACCTATTCTTTTGATCTAGTTATCACCATAGGGAGTCCCAGGTACTTTCCATGTGAAGCTGTTTGGATGTTTCCTAATTGTTGAGCCACTTCTGCTTTCTCCTCTTGGAGCATATTTTTGCTAAAGAAGACAGAGGACTTCTCTAGATTTATGCTCTGACCAGATCCTTTCTCATACATCTTCAGAATCTTCATCAGTACCTTTGCCTATTCTTTATCTTCCTTGCAAAAGATCAGAGAATCATCAGCAAAAAATAAGTGAGTGATGCTTGCTCCACCCCTGCTTATTCTCATACCTGATAGCTTTCTATTCTCAATAGCTTGCCTTAACAAGTTTGAAAATCCTTCTGAACACAAAAGAAATAGGTAGGGTGAAAGAGGATTACCCTGCCTAATTCCTCTCATAGGGGTAATGTATCCCATAGGTTGGCCATTTATGTTGAAGGAGTAGGTTACAGATGTCAAGCAATTCATAATCCAGTGTCTCCATAGCATACAAAAACCCATCTTCTCCATCACAGCATCCAAAAAGTTCCGCTCCACTCTGTTGTAGGCTTTTGACATGTCTAATTTGACTGCCATGTACCCTTCTTTCCCTAGTCTTTTATTTTTCATAAAATATAGGAGTTCATGTGATAGAATAACATTATCCAGTATTTGCCTCCCAGGAATAAAGGCTGCCTGGTTTTTACTGATGCAAGAATGCAGTACATGCTTGAGCCTGTTGGCCAAAATTTTTGAAATTATTTTGTAAACTACATTACATAAACTAATAGGCCTATAGTGCTTCATATCAGTGGGGTTCAGGACCATTGGAATGAGAGATATCGGTGTATGATTCAAAGACCTTAACATGAAGCCAGAGTGAAAGAATGAGCCTATGGCTTTAACTAGATCAGATTTCACTATTTTCCAAAATTTCTAAAAGAAAAGAGGAGTCATTCCATCAGGGCTAGGAGATTTATTGGGATTCATGGAAAATAAAGCATATTTGATCTCCTTTTCATTAACTGATCTAGTTAAGTTTCCATTCATACTAGGAGTTATGGAGTATGGAATTCCCTCTAGTATTTCCTTTATATTTTTCACCACCTGAACTGGTAAAAAGCCTCCTGTAGTACTCAACCACCTCTCTACCTAGCTCTTTTTCATTTTCAATCCAAGACCCATCCGTCTTTTGTATGTTAAGCATCCTATTTCTCATTCTTCTTCCCTTCACACAAGCATGAAAATAGCTAGTATTTTTATTTCCCTCTCTTAGCCATTTGATTCTAGCCTTTTGACTCCAATATTGTTCCTCCTCCATATAAGCCTTCTTCAACTGTTGTTTCAGTTCAGCTTTTCTAGTCTTTTTGTCTTGGATATTTGCATTCTTCAGCTCATCCAATTTCTGTTTGATTTGGTTGATCTTCTGTAAAGAATTATTAGAAAAGCCATTTTTCCACTTTAGAAGAGCCACTCTACAATTTGCAACCTCCTTAGTCAAGCTGTACCTGTTAGAACCTTCAAACCTTTGATTCCAGGCATTTTCTACAACTTGACTGATCCCTTGTTGTTGAAGCCACCTTTTGTCAAACATGAACCTTTTCTTTCTCTTGTCTGCTAGTGGATTGGTGTTAACTAAAAGCATACTGTGATCTGATCCATAAGTGTCATTGTGGTCACATCTAGTGCCTTCAAAGTTTTGATACCAGGCTGGACTACACAAGCCAATATCCAGACGTTGTCTGACCACCCCTTTATCATCCCAATTGTTACTCCATGTCCAGGGATTTCCATTAGAACCTATATCTATCAGATCATTCCCAGCTATGAAATCTTTGAAATCCTTGAAGCTCCAATCCTTTCTTAACCTTCCTCCCCACTTTTCTTCATTAGAAACAATATCATTAAAATTCCCTGCCAGTAACCATTTATCCCCCCAAAGCCTTTTTCTTTCTTTAAGAACTTTCCACTGATTCTTCCTAATACTGCTATCACAACTAGCATACACTCCTATGAACCATCAGTCCATTTTCCTGTTCCCATCCATCACATGTGCTTCTATAGTGCAAGCAGTGGTTTCCACTTTCAGAACCTCAATGTCTTTGTTCCACATTAAAGCCATTCCACCAGCCCTATTCATAGCTTCTAGTACTATCATCTCATCAAACTTGAGAATTGCTTTCATTTTTTTCATATATTTTGTTCTATTTTTTGTCTCACTTAGAAGAATTATGTTTGGAGAGAAGAGGTTGTTAGCCTCCCTCAACTGGGGAACTGTCAAGGGGCTCCCCACTCCTTGACAATTCCATACCATGACCTTCATTTATCATTGAGGGACCAGGAAAGGCTGGTCCCTACCCCTTCAGCTCTCTTTGTGTTTCCCAAGTCTGCTATTTCAGTCTTATTCTTTTTTATTTCTTGATTTCCTGCCAAGACATCTTCCATCTCCTCATCAACCAGACATAATTTCCTTTTCCCTTGTTGCCCCACAATGCTGCAGTTTCCATCTACTTCTTTCAAGGCTCTTCTTCCAGTTCCAGGAGATTTGATTAGTTTTCTCACTCTTCCTTCCTGCCTTCTTATCACTCTTTGTTGTTCTCTAAATTTTCTGAATCTATTTGCATTTGAGTTTGATCACTTCCAGATGGCAAAGCTTCATTTGCTAATACTTCCTTTGTAACTTTGGCTAGCCACTTTTCTAAAGATTCCCCATCTTTGCCATGATTCTGGTTCTAATTGTCTTTTTGGTTTCCTACTTCTCTACTCCTTATAGAGGTACCATTTTGTCCTTCTGCAATGGGAATGGTATTTGTGAGAGCTTCTCCTTCTCTATTCAAAAGGACCTGACTTATATTCCTTTGCTCACTTTGCCCTGAACTTCCTTCTCCTTCTTTGTCCTTTTGGAGGTCACCCCTACCTGTGCCTGTTACCCCTCCTGTCCTCTTCATATTCCTTTCTTCCAATTGGGGGTAGTCCTCAGTTCTCTCTTGTCTGTCTCTCCCCTTACCTGTAACTCATGGTTTTTCACATTTTTGGGACCAGTTCCCCATTCCTGAACCCCCAGTAGCTTCTTTCCGCTGAGTATCTACTTTGTTGTTCCTTCTGTGGGTAAGCCTTTCTAGAATTCACCCTTAACCAAGGACCATACTGGTTTTCCAATTTACCTTTGCTCAAAGGCAACAATATCTTGCATTTGCGTTCACTATGCCCCATGATAGGTTGCATTTTAGTGGGTATTTTGGGCATTATTGCATAATTAATTGACTAAATATTTTCGTTAATTGGGTGGATTCTACTGATATTTTGTTTTGGTGCTAATTGCAGGAATGGTTGCTGAAAAGCGCTTAAATTCAACTTTTAGAAGATTCATCGGAGTGGGGCCCGTTTGAGAAGCGGAAAAAACCTAATTGTAATAGATTTTATTTTAATATATATTTCTAGGGAGTCTGGCTGCAATTTTGAGAAGTAACAATTTGTAATTTATCTCTGGCGCGGCTTAGGTTAGAGAGGGGTCTTCGTTTTTGGTTTTTGAATGAGAGGAGAGAGCCGCAGCCTGGAGGGGAAAAAGGCAACGGACAGAAGCCATCATTGTTGACTTGTGAGAAACGAATTCTTCATGTTTTGACTTGACAACTTGAGAAATCAAGCAATTGAGAAACTTTCACTCTCGTGTATCTTGACTTCAATTGGAAAAAGGAAGAAAGCTTAAAGGAGCCGCCATTGTTGACTTTGCTCTTGGGCTGTCCTACCTTGTGCGAATCGAATTGGAGAACAAAAGCAATCTCTCGTATGTTTCCACTTAACAATCGAGAGCAATACAAATTTGAGCTTTCTCCTCCTGTGGTG
Source organism: Coffea eugenioides (assembly GCF_003713205.1). Classification (NCBI taxonomy): domain Eukaryota; kingdom Viridiplantae; phylum Streptophyta; class Magnoliopsida; order Gentianales; family Rubiaceae; genus Coffea; species Coffea eugenioides. The sequence continues at coordinate 54,298,154 of NC_040040.1, forward strand.
GACCGAAGCGGGATAATCGAAGTGCAAACCTTTCTCAGTTTTCCACGCGCGATTTGTCCTCCATTAATGGAGGGCTAATTCTCTAATTCTAGTCAAGGGACAGCTGATGAATTGGTTCAATTAATGCTGTGAGATCTAAACCGCTTTTAATTATTTCCTCCGTTTATTGGTATTTATATGTTCTTTGCTTTTAACTGTTATAGCTCTTGTGTATGATTGATTAGTGCGCAATAATTAATTATTCATATAGGCTATTTTGCTAAATAGAGGTAATTGAATCCGTAATTGTTCGTTACCTCTATCCCAGTAGCAACTGGTATAATTGGGTTTATGTCAGGGGAATATATGATCTAGCTTAAATAAACCCTCGTAGCGTGTTTATTGGTTAGGATTGGGCCTTTCTAATTATTAATGCAATCTGGAAATTGAATCCTACGGTCGTACCTAGGGTTGTTTTTGGGTTAGAGAAATAGCTAACGGTCGTACCTTGGCTATCGATAAATTAAGGAAGGGTTGGTTGTTTAGCGCGTGCGAGACAACTAGAACCAATCTATTAGTAAATGTTGGAATTACCTTTGAATCAATGATCAGTGCATGAACCATTTCTGAAGTATACCCTTGGCTAGAGTTTCTCTCATTTATTTCTTTTAATTAATTATTTTCTGCAGTTAATTTGTTTAGTTGGCATTTGATACCAAAACCCCCCATTAATCTTGATTTGAAAAGAAACAAATATCTCTCCAGTCCCTGAGGAGACGACCCTGCTTACCACTATCTACTAGTTAGAGAACTCAGTTAAATAATTGATTCAGGTATATCGGATTAAGCAAACTCTTCGGGAACAGGGTGAATCAAGTAACCCATTGCACACCTAGAGTCCCTGCTCCAGTACTCGAATTGATTACTAGCTGTTGCAGGTGGTAGTTAGGATTTATTTATTATTATTGCACAGGTTCGGCACCTGTCAATTTTTGGCGCCGTTGTCGGGGACTGGCGTCTGAATTAGTTGTTTCTTTTTGAATTCAGTTTTTATTTTGTTTTATTTTATTTTTCTTTTTCTTGGTACTTTTGCTAGTTTATGCCCCGTTCTTCTCGCACAGGTGACTTGGTATACGATCCTGAGGTTGAGAGGGCAGCACGTAGGCGAAGGCAAGAGACCAAGAGACAAAAAGAAGGGTACTCATTTTCTGAAAACGAGTCAATAGAAGACGAATTGAGCATGGCCAACACCCAGACATTACGGGAGCTGGCTACCCCAGAACTGACTCATCAGCCCTTGTGCATCACGTTCCCAACTCTGGCTGAGAATACCTCATTCGAGTTGAAATCGAGGTTGATTCAACTCCTACCTTCGTTCCATGGCCTTTCTGGTGAGGAACCCCACAAACATATCAAGGAATTCGAAGTGGTTTGCTCTAGCATGAAACCCCCTGCGGTCACCGAAGAGCAAATACGACTCAGGGCTTTCCCTTTCTCTCTCAAGGATGCAGCGAAGGATTGGCTATACTACCTACCTGCAGGTAGTATCACCACGTGGGCACAGTTGAAAAAGAAATTTCTGGAAAAATTTTTTCCCGCATCCCGGGTTGCGAGTCTGAGAAAGGAAATATGCAGTATCAAGCAGTACTCCGGGGAATCATTGTACGATTATTGGGAAAGGTTCAACAAGTTGTGCAAGGGATGCCCACAGCATCAGATTAGCGAACAACTGTTGATCCAGTACTTCTATGAAGGGCTCCAGTCAACTGACAGGGGTATTATTGACGCTGCGAGTGGAGGAGCCCTGGCGAACAAAACACCGAGGGAAGCATGGGACCTTATTGAAGCCATGGCAGAAAACTCTCAGCAGTTCGGCTTCCGTGAGAGCAATCCTACCCGTAGGGTAAATGAGGCAGAGACGTCATCCATCCAGCAGCAACTGTCAGAGTTGACGTCTGCAGTCAGGCAGTTGGCCATGAGAGACACACCGCGAGCAAAGGTGTGTGGAATCTGTACTAGCATGGACCACTGCACGGATTCGTGCCCCATTCTGCAAGAGGACGGGGCGGAACAGGTAAACATGGCCGGAGGCGTGCCCGCGCCCCGCAGGCAATATGACCCGTATTCCAACACATACAACCCCGGTTGGAGAGACCACCCCAATCTCAGTTACGGGAACAGGCAACAAGGTTCATTCCCGAATCGTCCACCAGGATTCCACCAGCCTTGGCAACCAAAATCTCAACCCTCATCCTCCAATACAGGAAGCTCTTTGGAGGACCTAGTCAAGAACCTGGCCACGACTACTACCAACCTGGCCACGACTACTACACAGCTTCAACAGGAGATCAGATCCTTGGCCGCGAAAACCGAGCAGCTCCAGCAGGACACCAAAGCTGACAAGAAAGACCAAGATGTTCGAATAAGTCAACTGGCAACTGCCATCAACCGCTTGGAATCTCACGTTTATGGGAAACTGCCATCGCAACCCGAGGTAAATCCCAGGAATGTAAGTGCCATGACGCTGAGGAGTGGCAAGGAGCTGGAAGAACCTAAAGTGAAAAATTCAAAAAGCAAAAGCGAGGAGGAGATAGAAAAGGAAATTGAGGAAGAAGGACGTGTTCGTGAAGATCCTAAGGTATCCTCCACCTCTCCACTCACTATCAGCTCTAACTTACCCCCTTTTCCTTGCAGGTTGGAAAAGACAAGGAAAGTAGAGAGGGAAAAGGAACTTTTGGATGTATTCAGAAAAGTAGAGATTAACATCCCCCTACTGGATGCAATCAAGCAAATACCGAAATATGCCAAATTTCTGAAGGACCTGTGCACCCACAAGAGGAAGCTAAGGGGAGATGAACGAGTGGCGGTGGGAGAAAACGTGTCAGCTATACTCCAGAGGAAGCTCCCACCAAAATGTGGAGACCCAGGTATGTTCACCATTCCCTGCAAGATAGGAGGTACTCCAATTAGGAAAGCAATGTTGGATTTGGGGGCGTCAATTAATGTTATGCCCAAGACAATCTATGCATCTCTAAATCTTGGCCCGTTAAAAGGCACAGGCATTATAATCCAACTTGCAGACCGTACCAATGCTTACCCGGAAGGGTTAGTTGAAGATGTTTTGGTACAGGTCAATGAGTTAGTTTTTCCTGCAGATTTCTATGTCCTAGACATGGGGGATGAAAGGGCACTAAATCCGTCTCCTATTCTGTTAGGTAGGCCATTTTTAAGCACTGCTAGGACTAAAATAGATGTAAATGAGGGTACCTTGTCGATGGAGTTTGATGGGAAAATTGTAAATTTTAATATTTTTGAGGCGATGAAGTACCCAGATGAGACTAACTCTGTTTATGCTTTAAGTGTTGTTGAGCCCCTTGTACAGGAAATATTTGAATTGGATGGGGTTGATGCACTGGCAGTGGCATTGACCAAACATCTTGAGTTGGGAGCAACTCTTGATGTAGAAATAAATGATGAGCTATACCACGCTGTTGGAGCACTGCATTCGCTCCCACCAATTTCCCCAAGGTATGAGCTTACTTCTGTTTTTGTACCAGAAACTCAGGCAAAATTGTTGCCTTCTATTGTGCAGGCGCCTGAGTTGGAGCTCAAACCTCTCCCAAAGCATTTGAAGTATGCTTTTCTCGGGGACAATGAGACACTGCCAGTCATCATATCGGCACACCTGTCACCAAGGCAAGAAGATAGACTAATTCGTCTTCTCCGAGATCATAAGGAGGCGATTGGGTGGAGTGTAGCAGATATCAAAGGAATTAGCCCCTCCTTATGCATGCATCGAATCCGGCTTGAGGATGATGCAAAGCCAGTTAGACAAGGGCAACGGAGATTGAACCCACTAATGATGGAAGTGGTCAAGAAGGAGATACTTAAACTCCTAGAAGTTGGAATAATTTTCGCCATCTCAGATAGTCCCTGGGTGAGTCCCGTGCAAGTAGTCCCGAAAAAGGCGGGAGTAACAGTTGAGGAGAACCAAGAGGGTGAGATGGTCCCGGTGAGGAAACCCACAGGATGGCGCCAGTGCATTGACTATCGGCGTCTGAATGCTGTGACGAAGAAGGACCACTTCCCTCTGCCTTTTATTGATCAGATGATAGAAAGGTTAGCGGGCCGTGTCTATTACTGTTTTCTTGATGGTTTCTCTGGTTATTTTCAGATCGTAATAGCACCAGAGGATCAGGAGAAGACTACCTTCACCTGTCCCTTTGGTACATTTGCCTACCGGAGGATGCCTTTCGGCCTCTGCAACGCCCCAGCAACTTTTCAGCGGTGTATGGTAAGTATATTTTCTGAATATGTAGAAAAAATTATTGAGGTGTTTATGGATGATTTTAGTGTGTATGGAGATAGTTTTGATGAATGCCTTGATAATTTAGCTTTAATTTTGAAAAGATGCATTGAGACAAATTTGGTTCTAAATTGGGAAAAATGTCATTTCATGGTGGACCATGGTATTGTTTTAGGGCATGTAGTGTCGTCCAGAGGTATAGAGGTAGACAAGGCAAAAGTCGATATTATTTCCGCTTTACCTTACCCCGCAAGTGTGCGGGAGGTGCGCTCTTTTTTGGGTCATGCAGGGTTCTACAGGAGATTCATAAAAGACTTCTCGAAAATTGGAGCGCCCCTGTTCAAGCTGTTGCAAAAAGATGTAGCATATGACTTCACCGAGGAGTGCAAGGTGGCATTTGACAGATTGAGGGAGTCATTGACATCACCACCTGTTATCCAACCTCCAGACTGGAGCCTCCCATTTGAGATAATGTGTGACGCGAGTGATTATGCAGTGGGAGCAGTGTTGGGGCAACGGATTGGTAGGGCGGCTCATGCAATCTATTATGCATCAAAGGCGTTGAATGGAGCTCAACTCAATTATTCTACAACAGAGAAAGAATTACTTGCTGTGATTTTTGCACTAGAAAAATTTAGACCATACTTGCTAGGTGCAAAAGTAATAGTTTTTTCTGACCATGCAGCCTTGAGATATCTGATGACGAAGAAAGATGCTAAACCAAGGCTTATCAGATGGATCCTGCTCCTCCAAGAGTTCAATCTGGAGATTAAAGATAAGAGTGGGGCAGAAAACCTAGTCGCTGATCATTTGAGCCGCTTGCTTGCTCATAAGGAAGAGCTACCATTGAGGGAGGCATTTCCAGAGGAGCAACTACTTGCCATTAACTCGTCTACACCCTGGTATGCTGATATAGTAAATTTCTTGGTGACTAATCAATTGCCTGCAGGGTGGCCCAAGGCTAAGAGAGACAAGTTGAAAAGTGATGCCAAATATTACATTTGGGACGACCCGTACCTTTGGAGACAATGTTCGGATCAAGTGCTCAGGAGGTGTGTAAGTGCAGGTGAATTTCACTCCATTTTAAATTTCTGTCATTCGTTTGCATGTGGAGGGCACTTTGGGCCCAAACGAACAGCTCGAAAGGTGTTAGAGAGTGGTTTTTACTGGGCCACCCTGTTCAAAGATGCTTATTTATTCTGTAAATCCTGTGATAGGTGTCAAAGGGTGGGGAATATTTTTCGCAGGGACCAAATGCTTCAAACCCCCATGTTGTTTGTTGAAATTTTTGATGTTTGGGGGATAGATTTTATGGGTCCTTTTCCCTCATCTTTTGGTTTCCTATACATTTTACTTGCTGTGGATTATGTTTCTAAATGGGTGGAAGCCAAAGCCACCCGTACTAATGATTCTAGAGTGGTTGCAGAGTTCTTAAAGTCTAATATCTTTGTCCGTTTTGGGATGCCAAGAGCTGTGGTTAGTGATAGAGGGACACATTTCTGCAACAAGACTATCACGGCCTTGTTTCGAAAATACGGTGTACTGCACAAGGTATCCACACCGTATCACCCGCAGGCGAACGGTCAAGCCGAAGTGTCGAACAGGGAAGTCAAGTCGATCTTGGAGAAGATGGTGCGCCCGGACAGGAAGGATTGGAGTTTAAAGTTAGAGGACGCACTATGGGCGTACAGAACCGCGTATAAGACGCCAATTGGGATGTCTCCCTATAGACTTGTTTTCGGTAAGGATTGCCATCTCCCCGTGGAGTTCGAACACAAGGCGTTTTGGGCAGTGAAGCAATGTAACATGGGATTTGACGAAGCAGGGGTCCAAAGGAAATTGCAACTACAGGAGTTAGAGGAGATAAGAAATGAAGCTTATGAGAATGCCACGATCTATAAGCAAAAGAGTAAAATCTTTCATGATCAACAGGTTTCTAGGAAAACTTTTGTAGTGGGG